>NC_044064.1:21280260-21429372 GCF_902167405.1 Gadus morhua | reverse complement strand
AAGCTTTGCTTAATGATACAGCCAATCAATAGGTTGACTTGCACTAGGCCATCCTAATGATATTTGGCCTGCCTGCTAAAAGCAGAGGTGGTAAACTGGTGTGGCAGATTTCAATCATGGAGCGGGGGATCCAATGGATTTCTAGTACATCAGCTTAACCGCTTGGCCAGGACAATGGTGCTTATCGACCTCAAGTCTATCAGTTGTTCGAACAGTAGCAGACTGCAACGCTTGAGGCTGTGTGATCAAATTGTGAAATAGTCCTACACCCTTGACCACAGCTTGCTTTGATCACATCTTAGTGATCGGACCTCAGCACTCTTACATGAGAAGCTTTACAGATGAGCCGAAAACAGATTACTTCAATTGTACATGTGGCAACCGATACATGAAAGTTTGCTTAACGATACAAGAGGTGAAATCGGTTATCGACTGGCAGTACGGTATCATACATTTCTTAGAGAAGTGGTCTGCTTACAGATAGCAGAACTGGCCAACGCTTGTCGGCAGGCCTGAATCTTCGTCGTGACGCAACAATGTTTTTCTCTTCTGTGGCTGTCAACACTTAGTGCATAAACGTACCGTACTCATATCAATGTGTTGACCGGCACTAGCTTTTGAGCACACACTAGCTTTTGAGCGCACAAGCGCACAAAAGCGTGCGCTTTTGAAATCGCACGCACTGATTAACCTGTATCGTTGACGACAACACAGTTTCAATTCTCTCACTTGTTTCGAACATTAGCATTCGGCAACATCTTTGGTAGGTTAAGCATTGCGTGACCTCTACCACTGAGCTACATCGCCTTACTGCTCAATAATTTCACATTTTAAACCTGCTTCGGAACACACCAAGGGTTTTCTCGTCCACGGCAATCAGCACCTGGACCTGACAACACTAGTCTTCGGATCTATCAGACCTTTAAATATTAACATTTTATGTTTTGAGAACATACAATTCAACATTCAGCAATGTTTCGTGATCGGATCATTTTTGACTTCGTGGACGTGGACGTGGTGCGCCGAGAGGATGGTCGCACTGACAATGGCTCCGCATGCACTACGCAGCTTTATGTTTATAATTGTTTTTATTGTTAGTTTTTTTGTACGTACTGCACTGTCGCTCATTCAGTATGATCGACTGGCACTTTTGGAAATTCGTTCGTCACTTAAAACAGAGTTTTTCTCAACTTACCGGAGTGCTTGCTGTGACTCCTTTGTCTTACCGCCGGTATGCCTACCAATACGCCGACGGAAGAGAAAGAAGAGAGGCAAGCGAGCCGGCATCCTGTGCAGATCTCGGACGAGATACTGCAACCCACCGCTTCCAAGCATTCTACTAGCGAATGTGCAATCTTTGGACAATAAACTGGACGAGCTACACGCACGGATTAAATTCCAGCGGGACATTGCAAACTGTTGTGTACTGGCGTTTACCGAGACCTGGCTGGATCCTATGGTGCCTGACTCTGCCGTCACTCCGACCGGCTTCTCCATCTACCGGCAGGACAGGACTTCCGAGTCAGGTAAAAGAAGGGGAGGAGGGGTATGCTTGATGGTTAATTCTCGCTGGGGCTCGGATGTTGCGGCACTTTCAGCACACTGCTCACCAGACCTGGAGCTGTTATCGATTAAAGTTCGCCCCTTCTACCTCCCACGGGAATTCAGCTCCGTTATTGTCACAGCAGTATACATTCCACCGCAGGCGGACAAAACGTGCGCGTTAGAGGAACTTTACAGAGTAATTAATGGACTTGAGGATGCTCACCCTGAGGCGGTTTCTATTGTTGTTGGAGACTTCAATAGGACCAATATGAAGAACGTTTTACCGAAGTACTATCAACACATAAACTTTCCTACCCGGGGTGATCAGATTCTTGACCATTGCTACTCACAGATTCGAAAGTGTTACAAACCCTCCCCCGCCCCACTTTCGGAAAATCGGATCACACCTCCATTATGCTTATCCCTACCTACAGACAGCGCCTAAAACAGGAAAAACCGGTTTCTAGGGCAGTTCAACGCTGGAGTGCTGAAGCCATTAGCACTCTGCAGGACTGCTTTGACACAACAGACTGGCAGATGTTCTTTGTTGCAGCTGATGGGGACATCAATGAATACACAGACTCTGTCTCTTCACACATCTCCAAATGCATTCATGATGTCGTACCTAGGGTCAGTGTTAAGACCTTCCCAAACCAAAAGCCCTGGGTAAATGGTAATGTCCGTGCTAAGCTCAAAGCACGGTCCTCTGCCTTTAACTCTGGTGACCAGGAGGCTTTGGGGAAGTCCAGATGTGACCTGCGGACGGCCATCAGAGATGCAAAGAGAGAATACAGGGACAAGCTGGAGTCCACCTACCTCAGCTCTGACCCCCGACGCCTGTGGGGTGGCCTGCGACACATCACTGGCTATAAAGGGAGATAAAGCAGTGATGATCAGCCTGCCGCCTCTCTCCCTGACGACCTCAACACCTTTTACGGAAGGTTTGAGGCAACCAACCCCCTTCCTTCAGCAAGACTGGCCGAGGACCAGGACGACTACACTCTGTCCCTGACCGTGGCTGACGTGAGGCGAGAGCTCCAAAGGGTGAACCCCCGGAAGTCATCGGGGCCCGATGGAGTCCCAGGCCGCGTCCTCAGGGGGTGCGCTGACCAGCTTGCGGAGGTATTCACCTCCATATTCAACTTATCACTGCATCTGTCTGAAGTCCCCACCTGCTTCAAGCAGGCCACCATCATCCCCATACCAAAGAAAACATCAGTAACCTGCTTGAATGACTACCGCCCTGTAGCACTGACCTCCACAATTATGAAGTGCTTTGAGCGGCTGGTCAGAACCCACATCTGCTCTACCCTTCCCAACACCCTGGACCCCTTTCAGTTTGCATACCGTCCAAACCGATCAACAGACGATGCCATTGCCCTAGCTACACACGCCACCCTCTCCCACCTGGAAAAGAGCAACACATATGTGAGGATGCTGTTTGTGGACTACAGCTCAGCATTCAACACTATTGTGCCTGCCAAGCTCGTCCCGAAGCTCAGGGGCCTGGGTCTTAAAACACCCCTGTGCAACTGGATCCTGGACTTCCTGACGAGCAGACCCCAGGTGGTGAGAATGGGCAACCACACCCTCCTCCTCACTGACCCTCAGTACCGGGGCCCCCCAGGGCTGCGTACTCAGTCCCCTCCTGTACTCCCTGTACACGCATGACTGTGTGGCAACACACAGTTCCAACATCATCCTGAAGTTTGCAGACGACACTACCATCCTGGGTCTCATCTCTAACAACGATGAGACCGCCTATAGAGATGAGGTAAGGGTCTTGGCAGAATGGTGCCAAGACAACAACCTGTCTCTCAACGTCTGCAAAACCAAGGAAATGATCGTGGATTTCAGGAAGCTGCAGAGGGGGGGTCAGGACCCCATACACATCGAGGGAGCTGAAGTGGAGAGAGTCTCCAACTTCAAATTCCTCGGTGTGTACATCAAGGATGACCTAACCTGGTCCATGCAGGCAGGCTCAGCAGTCAAAACTGCACAGAAGCGGCTATACTTCTTGAGGAGACTCAAGAAGTTTGGCATGTCTTCAAAAACTTTAACAAACTTTTACAGATGCACCATTGAGAGCATCCTCTCAGGCTGCATCACTGCCTGGTATGGTAGCTGCTCCGCTGCCGACCGCAAGGCCCTGCAGAGGGTGGTGAAGACAGCGGAGCGTATCACCGGCAGCCATCTCCCCTCAGTGCAAGGCATCTACAACAGTAGATGCCTGAGGAAAGCAAAAAAGATTCTAAAGGACAACAGCCACCCAGGCTATGGACTGTTCTCATTGCTGCCGTCTGGTAGACGCTACCGGAGCATCATCGAACACGGACTACCAGACTCACAAATAGCTTTTTCCCCCTGGCTGTAAGGCTTCTGAATCAGAAACACTGAACCTCTGAACAGTTGCCACCTCCACCTACTCCCTGCTCCCCCACTCATACAATTCACTTCATAGATATATTTGCACAATTTTAAAAACTTTTAACTTATCCTAGCAGTTATCCTTGCAGTTATCCTTAGCTAATTCGAACCGACGATTTTTGTTTTTTAATTTGTTGTATGTTAATGTTACATTTTATATGGTTTATTGTCATAGTGTTACAGAGTTTTATGTTATTTTTGTTATATGTATGACGTCTACTGCGTAGATGAATGATGCTTGCCAAGTCGTAAGAATTTTGCTGTGCTGAAGCAATTTGGTACATGCAACAATAAACACACTTTGACTTCTACCTTATATAAGGAATTCATTCATAATCATCGCGTCACCTTCACTACAATTTGGAGATGCCGGGGATTGAACCCAGGACCTCATACAAGCGATTCATGCGCTCTACCACTGAGCTACATCCCCTTTTTGTAATAATCAGTACATCTCTACTATCAATACCTGAAGCTTTGCTTAATGATACAGCCAATCAATAGGATGACTTGCACTAGGCCATCCTAAGAGATGAAGATATTTCGCCTGCCTGCTAAAGCAGAGGTGGTAAACTGGTGTGGCAGATTTCAATCATGGAGCGGGGGATCCAATGGATTTCTAGTGCATCAGCTTAACCGCTTGGCCAGGACAATGGTGCTTATCGACCTCAAGTCTATCAGTTGTTCGAACAGTAGCAGACTGCAACGCTTGAGGCTGTGTGATCAAATTGTGAAATAGTTCTACACCCTTGACCACAGCTTGCTTTGATCACATCTTAGTGATCGGACCTCAGCACTCCTACATGAGAAGCTTTACAGATGAGCCGAAAACAGATTACTTCAATTGTACATGTGGCAACCGATACATGAAAGTTTGCTTAACGATACAAGAGGTGAAATCGGTTATCGACTGGCAGTACGGTATCATACATTTCTTAGAGAAGTATTCTGCGTACAGATAGCAGAACTGGCCAACGCTTGTCGGCAGGCCTGAATCTTCGTCGTGACGCAACAATGTTTTTCTCTTCTGTGGCTTTCAACACTTAGTGCATAAACGTACCGTACTCATATCAATGTGTTGACCGGCACTAGCTTTTGAGCGCACACTAGCTTTTGAGCGCATAAAAAGCGTGCGCTTTTGAAATCGCACGCACTGATTAACCTGTATCGTTGACGACAACACAGTTTCAATTCTCTCACTTGTTTCGAACATTAGCATTCGGCAACATCTTTGGTAGGTTAAGCATTGCGTGACCTCATTTGATTAAAATAGCACTCGCATGACTTTCCTAGGGCAATCAAATTGAATAGCCGGGGTTTGAACCCGTGGCCTCATACATGCAAAGCATGCGCTCTACCACTGAGCTACATCCCCTTACTGCTCAAGAATTTACATTTAAACCTGCTTCGGAACAAACCAAGGGTTTGCACCTGGACCGGAAAACACTAGTCTTCGGATCTATCAGACCTTTAAATATTAACATTTTATGTTTTGAGAACATGTTGTCAGAAAATATCGATTGCTAAGTGCCTTTCCAGATAATGCCAGATTTTAAATATGGCGCCTTCTACATGCTTAGATTAACATATTTGCACTGATTTCATCCAGTTTCACCATAATATGTGTATGTGTTGGCTGAACAAGGGAATCAAAGATTGTATTCAAGTCCATCGCCTTAACCACTCGGCCACGACAACACACTTTTGGAGTTTCAAGTCTCTGGCTTTTTTGAACAGGAAGAGTCTGGAACACTTAGGGTAGGTTAAGCCTTGCTTGATCTAATTTCGAAATAGTCTTCAAATTGACTGAAGCTAGCTTTGATCACATCTTGGAGACGGCAGGCATTGAACCTCAGGCCTTCTACATGAGAAGCATACGCTTTGCCGTTGAGAGAAGTCCCCTGTGTTACTTCAATTGTACATTTGTAAAACCGATTCCTGAAGCTTTGCTTAACGATAGAAGGGACAAATAGGTCATCAGTTGGCACTAGGGTATCATACATTTTATAGAGAATTTTGCTTGCCTGCCGCTGTTGTCATTGATGGAAAGTCTATTGCATTGATGGATTGCAAGTTTACAACCACAAGCAAGATTGCCAGTTAGGACAATTCCGTTTTTTTTAACTGCAAGAAACACTTTTATCACATCTACACCAGGGGCCGTGTTCACAAAGCATTTTATCTTACCGCTAGGAGTGCTCCTAACTCGCGCTAAAACATTTTACGTAGGAGTTTTTTCTTAAAAGTTATTCACAAAGCCGCTGAGACCTACTCTTACTAAGGATAAATCACAAAGAGTGAACTAAGAGTGACGCGCCGTTGCTATGGATTACGTCAATTCTCGTGCACGAGTTTAGAAGCTGTCAGTTCGGTGATTGGTTGTTCAGACGAGCCCACTGAATCACCGAAAAACAAGGAAATAGCCTAGGCTAGAAATGAATTCCTATAAGTAGTTATAGTGCAGTTAGCAGAATACACGCATGATGACAATTTTGTGCAGACCACGATAATGACGTTGTAGCCTGCACGTTCAAGAGAGAGAGAAAGCAAACAATAAAAATACGTAAAATCTAAAAGAAAATAAATGTTACGAACTACCCAAGTGTTGACTGATTTGTGCCAAGGTGTTTACCTAAAATGTGTTTTCAAAGTGATCCCTAAATGCCTGTCCACTCGGTTCCACACGGCCAAATTCCTTGTAATGTTGATCGCCATCATCATCATCATCATCATCATCATCATCATCATCATCATCATCGTCTGGCTGTGGAATGTTCCTCCGCTTGCAGAGGTTGTGTAGAATGGCACATACAGTGATTACTGTGCTTGCCCTCTCTGGGGTGAGGCGTATTTCGCCGTGGAGGACATGAAACCGACGTTTCATCTGCCCAATTCCTCTCTCCACAACATTTCGTGCATGTTTGTGTGCTCGCAAAGAGCCAATACGATGTGTTTTACGCATAGGACTAAGCGTAATCTGCGTAATCACTTACATTTAACTGTTCTCCCGGTTGTGGATTGAGGTAGGGTGTCTAGAGCCACGTCTTGCATGGATAGTCACTGTCACCCAGCAAGTGACACCCAACTGGTAGGCCTACATCTCAAAAAGCTGCCTCAGACCGCTCACCATTAAAATGCGCGAATCATGGGTAGCTGAAGATCCAGGCCACTTTGCAACAACATCCAGTAGGCTATGTTAAAATTTGCATCAAAAACAACCTGCGTTTTGATGGAATGCACTTTCTTCCTATTGACGAACACGTCCTCGTCTTTTGATGGCGCAATTATTTTTATTTTTTATAAGTTATATATTTTTTTTTATAACTTATAATTTTTAGAACATTTTATTTCGGGACTAATCGGATTATTCCTGTTAGTCGGGGATGTTATTGCATCGGGCATTAACTCCACAATAAGTTGAATACCCTAACATTTCGCCTCGCAGGCATTTTAAGATTCTTTGTGAATAGGTCTTACTGAGTTAGGAGTCCTCTTGAGGACTTTTAAGCTCTCCTAGACTTAGGTGCTACTTTTAGTCCTAAAATACTTTGTGAATTGCTCTTAGTGAAAAAAGTTAGGAGTCCTAAATTTAAGAGTGACACGCCCATTATTTTTAGGAGTTACTCCTAAATTCGCCAGTTAGGACCTACTTTTAGCCCTAAGATCCTTTGTGAATACTGCCCCAGATGATGCTGTTGCAAAAAGTGTAGGTACTGCTGGGAGTTGAACCCAGGGTCTCCTGTTTACAAGACAGGCGCTTTCACCAGCTAAGCCACAGTACCCCTATTGTATTATATACTTGAGACACCAATGAAAAAGGTCTCATGTAGCCTGACCAGATCATGTGCTAAGCTATCACAACTGGCGGCTAAAGGAATTCCAATTGAGTAGGTTACTTACATTATACAACTTACTGATGTGATTAGAACACTACCTCTTCTGTGAACTAGACAGTCACTATGACAGTCCCAGCCACAGCACCCCTCTCAGTTCAGGAGAAATGCTTCAGCAAATTATTGGGAAGACAACGAAAGAGGTCTGCAGTACCATGACATATTTCTGTTGATCCTTTAAACAGTCCCTTAAACATACACTGATTAACCTGTACAGTTGACGGCAGGATTCGAACCTGCGCGGGGCCCCAATGGATTTCTAGTCCATCACCTTAACCACACAGTTTTGACATTTCAATTCTCTATCATGTTCAAACATTAGCATTCTGCAACATTTTTGGTAGGTAAAGCATTGCGTGACCTCATTTTGTTTAAAGATTCATTACACAGTAACATTCAGCAATGTTTCGTGATCGGATCATTTTTGACTTCTACCTTATATAAGGGATTCATTCATAATCATCGCGTCACCTCCACTACAATTTGGAGATGCCGGGGATTGAACCGGGGACCACTGACAATGGCTCCGCATGCACTACGCAGCTTTATGTTTATAATTGTTTTTATTGTTAGTTTTTTTGTACGTACTGCACTGTCGCTCATTCAGTATGATCGACTGGCACTTTTGGAAATTCGTTCGTCACTTAAAACTGAGTTTTTCTCAACTTACCGGAGTGCTTGCTGTGACTCCTTTGTCTTACCGCCGGTATGCCTACCAATACGCCGACGGAAGAGAAAGAAGAGAGGCAAGCGAGCCGGCATCCTGTGCAGATCTCGGACGAGATACTGCAACCCACCGCTTCCAAGCATTCTACTAGCGAATGTGCAATCTTTGGACAATAAACTGGACGAGCTACACGCACGGATTGAATTCCAGCGGGACATTGCAAACTGTTGTGTACTGGCGTTTACCGAGACCTGGCTGGATCCTATGGTGCCTGACTCTGTCATAATCTAATCAGCTCCGTTATTGTCACAGCAGTATACATTCCACCGCAGGCGGACAAAACGTGCGCGTTAGAGGAACTTTACAGAGTAATTAATGGACTTGAGGATGCTCACCCTGAGGCGGTTTCTATTGTTGTTGGAGACTTCAATAGGACCAATATGAAGAAAGTTTTACCGAAGTACTATCAACACATAAACTTTCCTACCCGGGGTGATCAGATTCTTGACCATTGCTACTCACAGATTCGAAAGTGTTACAAACCCCTCCACCGCCCCACTTTCGGAAAATCGGATCACACCTCCATTATGCTTATCCCTACCTACAGACAGCGCCTAAAACAGGAAAAACCGGTTTCTAGGGCAGTTCAACGCTGGAGTGCTGAAGCCATTAGCACTCTGCAGGACTGCTTTGACACAACAGACTGGCAGATGTTCTTTGTTGCAGCTGATGGGGACATCAATGAATACACAGACTCTGTCTCCTCACACATCTCCAAATGCATTGATGATGTCGTACCTAGGGTCAGCGTTAAGACCTTCCCAAACCAAAAGCCCTGGGTAAATGGTAATGTCCGTGCTAAGCTCAAAGCACGGTCCTCTGCCTTTAACTCTGGTGACCAGGAGGCTTTGGGGAAGTCCAGATGTGACCTGCGGACGGCCATCAGAGATGCAAAGAGAGAATACAGGGACAAGCTGGAGTCCACCTACCTCAGCTCTGACCCCCGACGCCTGTGGGGTGGCCTGCGACACATCACTGGCTATAAAGGGAGAAATAACAGTGATGATCAGCCTGCCGCCTCTCTCCCTGACGACCTCAACACCTTTTACGGAAGGTTTGAGGCAACCAACCCCCTTCCTTCAGCAAGATTGGCCGAGGACCAGGACGACTACACTCTGTCCCTGACCGTGGCTGACGTGAGGCGAGAGCTCCAAAGGGTGAACCCCCGGAAGTCATCGGGCCCGATGGAGTCCCAGGCCGCGTCCTCAGGGGGTGCGCTGACCAGCTTGCGGAGGTATTCACCTCCATATTCAACTTATCACTGCATCTGTCTGAAGTCCCCACCTGCTTCAAGCAGGCCACCATCATCCCCATACCAAAGAAAACATCAGTAACCTGCTTGAATGACTACCGCCCTGTAGCACTGACCTCCACAATTATGAAGTGCTTTGAGCGGCTGGTCAGAACCCACATCTGCTCTACCCTTCCCAACACCCTGGACCCCTTTCAGTTTGCATACCGTCCAAACCGATCAACAGACGATGCCATTGCCCTAGCTACACACGCCACCCTCTCCCACCTGGAAAAGAGCAACACATATGTGAGGATGCTGTTTGTGGACTACAGCTCAGCATTCAACACTATTGTGCCTGCCAAGCTCGTCCCGAAGCTCAGGGGCCTGGGTCTTAAAACACCCCTGTGCAACTGGATCCTGGACTTCCTGACGAGCAGACCCCAGGTGGTGAGAATGGGCAACCACACCTCCTCCTCACTGACCCTGAGTACCGGGGCCCCCCAGGGCTGCGTACTCAGTCCCCTCCTGTACTCCCTGTACACGCATGACTGTGTGGCAACACACAGTTCCAACATCATCCTGAAGTTTGCAGACGACACTACCATCCTGGGTCTCATCTCTAACAACGATGAGACCGCCTATAGAGCTGAGGTAAGGGTCTTGGCAGAATGGTGCCAAGACAACAACCTGTCTCTCAACGTCTGCAAAACCAAGGAAATGATCGTGGATTTCAGGAAGCTGCAGAGGGGGGGTCAGGACCCCATACACATCGAGGGAGCTGAAGTGGAGAGAGTCTCCAACTTCAAATTCCTCGGTGTGTACATCAAGGATGACCTAACCTGGTCCATGCAGGCAGGCTCAGCAGTCAAAACTGCACAGAAGCGGCTATACTTCTTGAGGAGACTCAAGAAGTTTGGCATGTCTTCAAAAACTTTAACAAACTTTTACAGATGCACCATTGAGAGCATCCTCTCAGGCTGCATCACTGCCTGGTATGGTAGCTGCTCCGCTGCCGACCGCAAGGCCCTGCAGAGGGTGGTGAAGACAGCGGAGCGTATCACCGGCAGCCATCTCCCCTCCGTGCAAGGCATCTACAACAGTAGATGCCTGAGGAAAGCAAAAAAGATTCTAAAGGACAACAGCCACCCAGGCTATGGACTGTTCTCATTGCTGCCGTCTGGTAGACGCTACCGGAGCATCCGAACACGGACTACCAGACTCACAAATAGCTTTTTCCCCCTGGCTGTAAGGCTTCTGAATCAGAAACACTGAACCTCTGAACAGTTGCCACCTCCACCTACTCCCTGCTCCCCCACTCATACAATTCACTTCATAGATATATTTGCACAATTTTAAAAACTTTTAACTTATCCTAGCAGTTATCCTTAGCTAATTCGAACCGACGATTTTTGTTTTTTAATTTGTTGTATGTTAATGTTACATTTTATATGGTTTATTGTCATAGTGTTATAGAGTTTTATGTTATTTTTGTTATATGTATGACGTCTACTGCGTAGATGAATGATGCTTGCCAAGTCGTAAGAATTTTGCTGTGCTGAAGCAATTTGGTACATGCAACAATAAACACACTTTGACTTCTACCTTATATAAGGAATTCATTCATAATCATCGCGTCACCTTCACTACAATTTGGAGATGCCGAGGATGGAACCCAGGACTTCATACAAGCGAATCATGAGCTCTACCACTGAGCTACATCCCCTTTTTGTAATAATCAGTACATCTCTACTATCAATACCTGAAGCTTTGCTTAATGATACAGCCAATCAATAGGTTGACTTGCACTAGGCCATCCTAAGAGATGAAGATATTTCGCCTGCCTGCTAAAGCAGAGGTGGTAAACTGGTGTGGCAGATTTCAATCATGGAGCGGGGGATCCAATGGATTTCTAGTGCATCAGCTTAACCGCTTGGCCAGGACAATGGTGCTTATCGACCTCAAGTCTATCAGTTGTTCGAACAGTAGCAGACTGCAACGCTTGAGGCTGTGTGATCAATTGTGAAATAGTCCTACACACGTTGACCACAGCTTGCTTTGATCACATCTTAGTGATCGGACCTCGGCACTCCTACATGAGAAGCTTTACAGATGAGCCGAAAACAGATTACTTCAATTGTACATGTGGCAACCGATACATGAAAGTTTGCTTAACGATACAAGAGGGGAAATCGGTTATCGACTGGCAGTATGGTATCATACATTTCTTAGAGAAGTAGTCTGCGTACAGATAGCAGAACTGGCCAACGCTTGTCGGCAGGCCTGAATCTTCGTCGTGACGCAACAATGTTTTTCTCTTCTGTGGCTGTCAACACTTAGTGCATCAAACGTACCGTACTCATATCAATGTGTTGGACCGGCACTAGCTTTTGAGCGCATAAAAAGCGTGCGCTTTTGAAATCGCACGCACTGATTAACCTGTATCGTTGACCGACAACACAGTTTCAATTCTCTCACTTGTTTCGAACATTAGCATTCGGCAACATCTTTGGTAGGTTAAGCATTGCGTGACCTCATTTGATTAAAATAGCACTCACATGACTTTTCCTAGGGCAATCAAATTGATATGCCGGTGTTTGAACCCGTGGCCTCATACATGCACAGCATGCGCTCTACCACTGGAGCTACATCCCCTTCCTGCTCAAGAATTTACATTTTAAACCTGCTTCCGAACACACCAAGGGTTTTCTCGTCCATGGCAATCAGCACCTGGACCGGACAACACTAGTCTTCGGATCTATCAGACCTTTAAATATTAACATTTTATGTTTTGAGAACATGTTGTCAGAAAATATCGATTGCTAAGTGCCTTTCCAGATAATGCCAGATTTTAAATATGGCGCCTTCTTCATGCTTAGATTAACATATTTGCACTGATTTGATGCAGTTTCACTGTAATATGTGTATGTGTTGGCTGAACAAGGGAATGAAAGATCGTATTCAGATAAAACAGTTGTCAGCAGGATTCGAACCTGCGCGGGGAGACCCCAATGGATTTCTAGTCCATCGCCTTAACCCTCGGCCACGACAACACACTATTAGAGTTTCAAGTCTCTGGCTTTTTTGAAACAGGAAAGAGTCTGGAACACTTAGGGTAGGTTAAGCCTTGCTTGATCTAATTTTGAAATAGTCTTCAAATTGACTGAAGCTAGCTTTGATCACATCTTGGAGACGGCAGGCATTGAACCTCAGGCCTTCTACATGAGAAGCATACGCTTTGCCGTTGAGAGAAGTCCCCTGTGTTACTTCAATTGTACATCTGTAAACCGATTCCTGAAAGCTTTGCTTAACGATAGAAGGGACAAATAGGTCATCAGTTGGCACTAGTGTATCATACATTTTATAGAGAATTTTGCTTGCCTGCCGCCGTTGTCATTGATGGAAAGTCTATTGCATTGATGGATGCAAGTTTACAACCACAAGCAAGATTGCCAGTTAGACAATTCCGTTTTTTTTAACTGCAAGAAACACTTTATCACATCCTACACCAGATGATGCTGTTGCAAACTGTGTAGGTACTGCTGGGAGTTGAACCCAGGGTCTCCTGTTTACAGACACCAGCTAAGCCACAGTACCCCTATTGTATTATTTACTTGAGACACCAATGAAAAAAGGTCTCATGTAGCCTGACCCGATCATGTGTTAAGCTATCAGAACTGGCGGCTAAGGAATTCCAATTGAGTAGGTTACTTACATTATACAACTTACTGATGTGATTAGAACACTACCTCTTCTGTGAACTAGACAGTCACTATGACAGTCCCAGCCACAGCACCCCTCTCAGTTCAGGAGAAATGCTTCAGCAAATTATTGGGAAGACAACGAAAGAGGTCTGCAGTACCATGACATATTTCTGTTGATCCTTTAAACAGTCCCTTAAACATACACTGATTAACCTGTACAGTAGACGGCAGGATTCGAACCTGCACGGGGAGACCCCAATGGATTTCTAGTCCATCACCTTAACCACACAGTTTCGACATTTCAATTCTCTATCATGTTCAAACATTAGCATTCTGCAACATTTTTGGTAGGTAAAGCATTGCGTGACCTCATTTTGTTTAAAGATTCATTACACAGTAACATTCAGCAATGTTTCGTGATCGGATCATTTTCATAATTTTTCATAATCATCGCGTCACCTTCACTACAATTTGGAGATGCCGGGGATTGAACCTAGGACCTCATACATGCAAATCAATAGGTTGACTTGCACTAGGCCATCCTAAGAGATGAAGATATTTGGCCTGCCTGCTAATAGCAGAGGTGGTAAACTGGTGTGGCAGATTTCAATCATGGAGCGGGGGATCCAATGGATTTCTAGTGCATCAGCTTAACCGCTTGGCCAGGACAATGGTGCTTATCGACCTCAAGTCTATCAGTTGTTCGAACAGTAACAGACTGCAACGCTTGAGGCTGTGTGATCAAATTGTGAAATAGTCCTACACCCTTGACCACAGCTTGCTTTGATCACATCTTAGTGATCGGACCTCAGCACTCCTACATGAGAAGCTATACAGATGAGACCGAAAAACAGATTACTTCAATTGTACATGTGGCAACCGATACATGAAAGCTTGCTTAACGATACAAGAGGGGAAATCGGTTATCGACTGGCAGTACGGTATCATACATTTCTTAGAGAAGTAGTCTGCGTACAGATAGCAGAACTGGCCAACGCTTGTCGGCAGGCCTGAATCTTCGTCGTGACGCAACAATGTTTTTCTCTTCTGTGGCTGTCAACACTTAGTGCATAACGTACCGGACTCATATCAATGTGTTGACCGGCACTAGCTTTTCAGCGCACACCTAGCTTTTCAGCGCACAAAAGCGTGCGCTTTTGAAATCGCACGCACTGATTAACCTGTATCGTTGACGACAACACAGTTTCAATTCTCTCACTTGTTTCAGACATTAGCATTAGGCAACATCTTTGGTAGGTTAAGCATTGCGTGACCTCATTTGATTAAAATAGCACTCACCTGACTTTTCTAGGGCAATCAAATGGAGATGCCGGGATTGAACCCGGGGCCTCATACATGCAAAGCATGCACTCTACCACTGAGGCATAGGCACTGTTTGGGGAAATATAATTCTCCCATTGGTTTGGGGAAGGAAAATCATGCGGACGGACATAGTGGAAACGGAAAATGGAAACGGAAAAGGCTTGGATGGAGTAGACTATGGAAAGAAAGACCAGAGGGGAGAAGAGGCTGGAGAGAAAGAGAATAAATATGATAAAGAACTGACCGTGAGTGTTGAACTGATCGGGGAAGATCCAATAACGGTGATGGAGTTCATGAGAGTGATGAAAGAGGTGTGTGGGGTGTTGATGGCGTGCCGTAAAACAGGATTGAAAAATTATGTGCAGACGTAATGGTAGTTGTGAGAAGGTGAAATCCTCCCCATTCTCACTGTCTCGCATTCGAGTAATTATTAGTATTATTATTATATTGTGTGTGCGTGTGTGTATATATTAGATTGGGCTGGTGTGAAGTTAGTCTTCCGTCGCTTAGGTAAATGTTCCCCCAACTAATGGTCTGGCCCATATGGCCGTGATTGGTCCAATTACCATTCCCCTATTTAAGGGCCTTTTCATTTGGTGTTTGGGGCTGAGGGTGGTGCTGGCTTGAAGTGAGGCCAGTACGAAAAAAGTATGTTTGGGTTATGATATGCTATTTTATGTTATCTTAGTTTGGTTTGCTGACTGATGCAGTCATTTCCTTTTCATTTTGAACGTTGCTCTATTTTTTGTGAATGTTTTGGAGAGATTAAAACTTCACTTTTCTTAGTCGTCAGTCCATTGCCCTAATTTTTGCCCACACTCGCAATTTCCAGCTAGCCGTATCCCAGATACGTGGGGCGACCACGCCGGTCCCTCACAGTAGTATAAAAAGTGCTATCTGAGAGATATCCTCTATCCATCGATATCTCTAGTCTTTATAGTGCAACACTTAAAAGCCGTTGCTTTAGTTATTTCAAGATTTCGTTTATATGTACTTAAAGGATTTTTTAAGTACACAGGGAGAGGAGGGAGAGAGGGAGAGAGGGGGAGAGGGGGGAGAGGGGGAGAGAGGGAGAGGGAGAGAGAGAGAAAGAGAGAGAGACTCTCTGTAGGGTAACTGTAGGCCTACAGAAAGACTGTCTGTCTCTCTGTAGGTTCTTCTGTTAATCAAGTAAATATTTTAATGAGAGTTTCCTTAAGTATTATAAGATATGAGTGACTTAAATGACTTATTTACTTATTGTAGCATTGTTAACATAATGTTAATGTGAATGTCATGAATGTTGTCCATCATTTTGGGCATCTGGCAAGGATGCCCACCGGGCGCCTCCCTTGGGAGGTGTTTCAGGCACGTCCAGTTGGGAGGAGACCTCGGGGAAGACCCAGGACTAGGTGGAGAGTGAGTGAGTAGATCAGGAAAGTCTCTCTCTCTCTCTCTCTCTCTCTCTCTCTCTCTCAGACGCTCTTTCTTTACAGCTTTGGTGACACATGATACACACACACACACACACACACACACACACACACACACACACACACACACCATACACACACACACACACACACACACACACACACACACACACACACACACACACACACACACACACACACACACACACACACATTCATTTGACTTTTGCAGGAAAGTCAAATGAAAAGCATTTAGAAACCACCACTGGACTCGTAGATGAGGTGAAATACTGTCGGGTCCCACTGACCGTCCTTAGCGTCCTAACCCTAACCCTCACCCTGACCCTGAACCTAACCCTCACCCTGACCCTGACCCTGACCTTAACCCTCACCCTGACCCTGACCCTTACCCTGACTCTTACCCTGACCCTAACCCTGACCCTGACCCTCACCCTCACCCTAACCCTAACCCTGACCCTGACCCAAACCCTGACCCTAACCCTCCCACCATCCGACTTAGAGGTTAAGTTAGTGTTAAGGTTCTACCTTAAAGCTTCTCCACACAGAGCAGCAGCTGGAGCACAAGTTGAATCAGTCTCTAAAGCGCCAACCAGTGGACAAAGATGGGACTAGTGATGATAGGACGCATGAAAACCAAACTTACTTTAGACACACGGATTGAGACTCCACTGTTGTGTGTGTGGTCATATCCTCCCTCCACACACTGATGAAGAGGTGATGGGGACTCCACTGTTGTGTGTGTGGTCATATCCTCCCTCCACACACTGATGAAGAGGTAATGGGGACTCCACTGTTGTGTGTGTGGTCATATCCTCCCTCCACACACTGATGAAGAGGTGATGGAGACTCCACTGTTGTGTGTGTGGTAATATCCTCCCTCCACACACTGATGGGCAACCTGGATTGTGGTTGTCCAGAGCTATATACTATACAGACTATATAGATATAGTGTTTGTATATATATATCAAATAAATGATTGTGATGTAAATGTTTGATTGGCCATTTTCATTTGATGCCTCAAATAGTGATTTAAATAGGCCTATTTGCTTTACAGTAAAAAAAATAGGGGTGTTTTTAAGTTTCATAAACATCCGGGGCGTTTGTATGCTTTATTTTGCATGCAAATTGTTTCAGAATGCTTTACCTTTAACAAAGAAAATACAGTTTATTATAGCTTTCCATAGCTGCCTGACTGCTGTGCTGCTCATCCCCAAACATCTTAAGTTCCATTCAAATTATTTCAGAGTAAAATGAATACAAGTGAGACAGACCTTACACACACACGGATCTGACTGGGGATAGGAGAGGTTAAATCACTTGAGGTGGTAAACAGGTTATGTTTTTAAACTGTTTATTCTCTTGCCAGATGGACTATCTAGACTAGGCTACTTTTAAATATTTGTAATTTTATTTATTTTACCCAAAAATTATATTCGGGGCTAATCAAAATGATTCATGTATTTAACAATGTACGTTGTTAAATACATGAATAGGCTTCAATTTAGTAGTAACATGAATGTTTTATATTTTTACAAAATGGATAATGTGAACATTGCCGAATAACATTCATCATGTATATTAAATGTATTGCAGGAGTTTAGCTAGACATTAACCAAGTTAAAGGACAATTAATGAACCGCACCAAACATGCAGAAGTCAATGTAGGATTTGAATATACAGTATAAACAAAAACACCTGACAGAACATTAATGCATACAATACATTTGCAAAGAAAAGCAGAGGAAACCATTTTCCCAAATTAATCATTGCAAAATGTCCCAACCATTCAGAAGGCAGGTGAAGAGGTTTGTGTTAAAGCAGTCCTCCCTGACCAGCTCTGTCCCTGACTCTAAACCCTGACTCAACCCTAACGCTGAACCCTCTGAGGGCAGAAAGACGCTCCTTCCGTGTAAAGGTTCAAGAAGACACTCCTTCAGAGTAAAGGTTCAAGAAGACACTCCTTCAGAGTAAAGGTTCAAACATATATTCCTATGCTTTATTATGCATGCAAATTTCTTCATAATGCTTTACCTAAATTAAAAAAATACGTGGTTCATTATAGCTTTAAATAGCTACCTGACTGCTGTGCTGCTTTCAAGTTATTTCAGAGTAAAATAAATACGTGAGACAGACAATACACAAACACACACACACGCACACACACACACACACACACACACACACACACACACACACACACACACACACACACACACACACACACACACACACACACACACACACACACACACACGGATCTGACTGGGGATAGGATGAGTTAATTCACTTGAGGTGGTAAACAGGTTATACTTTTAAAACTGTTTATTTTCTTGCCAGAAGGACTATCTAGACTAGGCTACTTATTATAGATATTTTTTTTTTACCCAAAAATTATATTCAGGGCTAATTCAATAATATCCGGGGCTTTAGCCCCGAATAAAATGGCATAGTGATGGCACTGGTCAATGCATTGTGTGTGTGTGTGTGTGTGTGTGTGTGTGTGTGTGTGTGTGTGTGTGTGTGTGTGTGTGTGTGTGTGTGTGTGTGTGTGTGTGTGTGTGTGTGTGTGTGTGTGTGTGTGTGTACCAGTGACCACTATAAGCGGGTGGGTAACTTGGAGGCAGGCTGTCCGGCCCACCCAATTAGAAGCAATGCATGGTAATGGTATATTCTTTGGTATTAATTAATTGTCTGAATTAGATTTGACATTTTGTTGGACAGCAAACGAACAGCTCCGTCCGATAGTGGGTCTGGACTTCCACCAACATTTTTTCATTCATTTTCTTCTATTTTGATTGGGTGGGCATGGCGCACATTTGGGTGGGCTAAGCCCACCCTTGCCCCTGGCTGCCGCCGGCCCTGCTACAGACCTGACCCCAGCCCCTATGGACCCCCGGTGGGGGGCCCGGAGCCTCGCCGACCCAGCCACTACACCTTGGGGACCAGGACTCCGGAGCTGGCCCTCCCGCTGGGCCTGGACGTGAGTCTCTTCTGACGAGGTCGCTGCTTTTACCGCGTTCTCCGAGTCTGCTTCATCACGTCGTGTGCTGCGTGCGGAACGCGTCCGTCGGCCCAGGGGCGTTTTTTTGGCGTTTTACGTGCCTTGTTTTCACGGGTCCGTGCCCATACGTCATCTAGCTCCATTTAGACTAATACTGTAAATCTATCCACCGTCTTCCATCGGTCAGAAACGGAGACTCAGCTGCTGGAGAAGGGCCTCAGTTTTCATCCCCACCCCCCGTATCGCAGATAAACTAGAATTCCTTAGAGATGTCCACCATTACAACCGGTCACTTAAGTGAACAGAACCCTTCCATGGCCGACCCGGTGGGCCCATTCCACCCCTTCAGGGGCCGTCCAGCTGGGGACCACCGCCGGGCGCCTTGTGGGAGAACCTCACCCCACTCCTCCGTACCAATAAACACACCGCCATGCATAACCACCCAACAACACTTTAGAAACACCCAACCCTACTGAACAAGAATACACAGCACTTAGACACCTGTCTAATTACAAACACATAGTTATCAAACCCGCTGACAAAGGCTCCAGACAGTCATCTTAGATACACAACAATACCTCTTAGAAGCACACAGACAGTTAGGGAACACACTACATTACAGACCCATACAGGATCCACTCCAATTGGTCAGGGAACAACAAATTCCCAATATATTGAGTGACCCCCATCAACGTATATACATCACACATAGACAGAAAGTATATCTAGGCGGTCCAGACCCTCCCCAAGTCCTGGACGGTCCCTTTCTTAGTGTCGCCGGGGCGGTCCATCATCTCCCACTGTGGGAGAGAGTCCTCTGCAGCAGCTGAGTCAGGTGGTCTTCCCCAACAGCTTCCCTGAGGTGACCCCTGACATCAGGAGCGGAGACGATCAGGGGCGGCAGCCACACACACACACACATCGTACCCCTCATCAGCACATTGACACAAAACATCACACACACAAACTGAAGCACAACACAACAACCCCACACTCCAGAATCATAAAATAATATCAGCTTACAGGAAAGTCCTGGGACCTCCAGGATGTCCTGGTGCGGGCCGCTTCTCCACAGATATTAGAAGCCCCCCCTCTCCACACCAAAGCCACTTTCAGCAGCTGGCGGTCATCAGGAACCAGCACGCCTCCACCTCCAGCCCTATTCCGCAAAAACTCACCATACTGGACAACAACATCATCTACGCCATCACATGCTCCCAATGCCACATCATATATGTCGGCGACACAAAGCACACGATACTCACCAGACTTAAACAGCACTTATATACTATTCACTATTATATACTAGGCACACTCAACACTTCCAAACACAGCCCATTACCTCACTGTTCATCACCGGGCTGGAGGTGAAGGCGTGCTGGGCGGACAGACAGAGGAAGGAGGCGGAGCAGAGGTGGAGAGCCAAGCTTAAGACCCTCCCCCCCTTGGGCCTGAACATCAGGGAGTGGGGGCCGCACTGGGACGCTGCTGGGGGCGCTGGGGGGTCCCGGGACTCCTCCTGGGGGGTTCCCTGCATGGCGTCGGGTCCATTGTGTGTTTTAATATGCTGCATGTTTTTATCTTCACTGTGTGCTTCCTTTACATCATGATGTTATTGAGGCCTTCCACCTCTTTTACTGCCCTTATTTATTACATTGGAGGCTTCCTTTATGTGAAAGGAAGCCTATCTTTATTTATATACCTATTTATTTATTTATTCATTTAATCTATTTTGCACTTATCTGCCAGCACTCATCTTTACCCTGTGTGTTTTTAATACTTCTTTCATGCTTTTCCCATGTTTTTATATATATATATGTATATATGTATATGTGTACATTTTTTAATTAAAGGGGTTCCTGCATTATTGTTGTTTTTTTTTTTTTTTTTTTTTTTAATTGATTATTGATTATTATGAATTCACTGAGATTGAATTCTGATTCAGATTGCAGTGTGCTCCTCTTTATACATATATTTTGTGTTTATGCGCATAATTCCCTTTCTATGAGAGGATGTGTATGGATGGGCCCTGCCTGGGTTCCCCTGAGGGTCAGAAAAGGGAATAGAACAGAAAGTAGACTTACCTTTGCTCCGCGCCTCCTCAGACCCCAGCTGCTGCTCCTACAATACGATACAAGACGGTATTAAATTAAACTGATAAACAGGGATTCTGAAAATATAACTTCAGTTCTGATGAACACTATTACAATATTACTATCACTGATGAATACTGTTATGATATTACTATCACTAATGAATACTGTTATAATATCACTATCACTAATAATAATAATAATAATAATACTTTTAATTTAGAGGCGCCTTTCAAGACACCCAAGGTCACCTAAGACACCCAAGGTCACCTAATCAATACTGTTATAATATTACTATCACTAAAGAAAACTGTTATAATATTACTATCACTAATGAATACTGTTATAATATTACTATCACTAATGAATACTGTTATAATATTACTATCACTAATGAATACTGTTATAATATTACTATCACTAATGAATACTGTTCTAATATTACTATCACTGATGAATGCTGTTATAATATTACTATCACTAATGAATACTGTTATTATATTACTATCACTAATGAATACTGTTATAATATTAGTATTGTCAAGTACTCTCCCTTTGTTCTGCATTCTCCACTTGAAGGAGATTGGTGCATCCACTCAGAGTTCCTTCTGGGTTTCACTTAATAAACAAACTGTTTCCTCTTTATCTTCTTTTATTGAAGCCTCAATTGATGGTCAGTTGTAAGTAATTCAGTTCTTAGCAAGGTGAAAAACCATCAAAAAACAGAAAAAGGAAACATTGATTTCACAATGTGAAATCAAATGCAAACAGAAAAATAAACATTTTTTATTCCATTATTTCCATTATTTTTTAACTTAAACTTACAGTTCTAAATATAAATAAATATAGTATTTACTTTAAATTATAACATCCCACCATAATCATTTTAAACATGAGCCCACTAAACAATCATGTACCATAATTCAATCCGTTTAACTTCAACAATCATATTGGGGCGAGCAGCAGGTGAAGGACGAGACGGGAGCCCAGGTTTAGCAGTCGGCCGCAGCTCCGCGCCCCATACACCGCTGGGCAACGGAGCTGCCTTTAATAACACCAGCACGATACACACTAGAACACACGCCACCATTCAACCACACTAACACTTTCAGTAATGGTGCAATGAACACAACATGAACACAAGAGTCACCAACACACCCCGACATCGATAAACCCCAACCCATGAACCCTGATTAGTTTACCAACCACAAATGACCCAGGAGGGCCCCGAAACGGTCCCACCCCCTAGAACAGGAGAACCCCCAGAATCCTTAGCGAAGGCCCTCGTCTGCCAGACCCCAGAGTCAGCAGGAGCCCTGGGGGTGTGGTCGGGGACCACCTCCTTCGGGGCCCCCACCTGATCCGTCGTAGGGGGCCGTTGGAGCGCCGTTCGGGGACCCCGTCCTCCGCCGCCCTCCGACGTCTGGCCCGTCGACGGCCACGCCGGCGGCTGGGACGAGGAGGGGTGGCGCGCCCCGTCCCCCCGCAGCCCTCCCCCAGCCCCAGCTGCCCACACTGCGGCGGTTGGTGTTTAGTCCCGTTAACACGGCAACAGTTTGACGTTATCCCGGGTAAAGTGTCGGGCAAGACGTTAGCCTAGGGCTAGTCATGGACCTACAGAGTGGCGAAGCCACGCCCCTTCCGGTAGAGCCCATGGGACCTATGAGATCGAAGAATATGAAAGGGTTTCAATGGAGAGAAAGTAATTATTTTCTGGTCCCAGCCTTTATATGCCCCGGGTTACACATATGATGTTTGTGGATTTAAATGACAATTTGTCATGCAAATAAAACTAAACATTTTCGTGAAGAAGTTTGATAATGTTTCCTAGGGGAGGATAAAAGCATCCAAAGAGGTGACAACCATTATGAGTTTGGGCATGTGGGGAGTTTCAGTTATGCCGGTGGGGAGATTGGCGGTCTTGTCCACGCCAGTCTCAGGGAGCGTGACGGCACATACGAGACAAGTAGTCTATCTCATTGTGTTTTCTCTACAGCCTTTAACTGAACTATTGCACAATAATAGAGACGGAGAGAGAGAGAGAGAGAGAGAGAGAGAGAGAGAGAGAGAGAGAGAGAGAGAGAGAGAGAGATGGAGAGAGAGAGAGAGAGAGAGAGAGAGAGAGAGAGAGAGAGAGAGAGAGAGAGAGAGAGAGAGAGAGAGAGAGAGAGAGGGACGGGGAGAGAGAAAGTGAGCCAGAGAGTGTGTGTCCGGCCGTCTGTCAGTGGTTTCTTTCTACAACCGACACAGAAAACACTGAGGCACCCCCCCCCCCCCAACCAAAACCCAGGGAGGAGGTCCCAGAATAATATCGGAAAAACATTTGTTGTTCTATTAATAATTTTTCTTAAGGCACTTATGGAAGCATTATTAACTAATACAACGAGAAATCATTGGCTAAACACACGAGAACATTCAGTTGGATCCAATGAGTTGTTTATTGCAATTATGCTTCATTGACAAATAAGACAGAAAAATAGTCCCTTACATGTACACAATAAACACGAGGACTAAAACAATAGAAGCAGCAGACTTTCCAAATCATCAACAGGTGTGCACGTATCTTTAATAACTGAACATGTTCTGCGGCCGCTTGGTTCCCATCAGAACACAAAAAAATCAAGATTCAGTTTAAATTCATTTACAACATGCAACATTATCCCATCGACCTCTTGGTTATTATGAATAAAATATAAAATCTGCTTTAAATCAGGTTGTAAATCAGGATTATGACAAAAATTATGAAAGAGCCCTTAAGACCAAAACTGGCAATGTCTGAAAATATACAAACATTTACCATCAATAGGTATTTTACATACATTTCAAATAATAAATGTGCTTATCTAACTATGGGAGATCTTAAAAGTCTTTTCATGGTTTATCATGCTATACTTTCCAGAAGAGGGAGAGAGAGAGTGAGAGCCAGAGCGAGAGAGAGAGAGACTATAACTGCCACAGAGACACTGAGTCATCAGGCCTCTCAGTGTGTGTGTATGTGTGTGCGTGTGTGTGGGTGTGTTTTTGTGTATGTGTGTTTTTGTGTGTGTGCGCCAGGGATGGAAATTAACTTTTTTGCCCACCAGCCACTGTGGCAGGTAGATTTAAAAATCTAACAGCCACTCATCTTTTTTAACAGCCACTTTTTATACGCTATATATTTTTTTGATGTATACATTTTGAACAATATAATAGTAACAATAGATAAGAAAAGTGTTTTTCATACACATCTTCTTTTCCATCAGAAGTGATTTTTACTGAGTTGAAAACGTTACACTCTTACCGATAAACAATACACAGGTATCTGCCATGTTAAGTCTTGTTTATTTCAAAGGTGTTACGATGAAAAGTTTGGGGATAATTCATCTATACAAAGTATTTTCAATAAAAAAAGAAAATTGACATATTAACAATAAAACAACATGCATGGCTACACCATCAGAGGTCAATTTGTTTTTTTATATTTACATGTGACTGCATACAAATGTGTCCACAGACATGGTAACTAACGTATGATAGGAAGCATTATTGGCCCGTAACACTAATATTCAGAAAAAACACTGCCTCAAAAGGCTATTGGCTTAAGCAATACAAGTAGAGGCATATACTTGAACTTTATACCCTGAACTTTTAAACGTTGCAAACGTGCAAAAACATAATTATATATTTATGTGGCATTCAGTCCAATGCTGAAAATATATCTGTGGCATTCAGCAGGCCAATGCTGTGGTAAAGTGTGTAAAGTATGACCAAGTGTTTCTTTCTGTTCAATGGTCTAGATAGAACTTTATCAATCCTCTGTAGGAGAAATGTGTTAATGTTTGTCCCTTTAAAACAATAATGGTAAAAAAAAAAAATACACGACTGTAACTGAGTAAGTCAAACCGTCCAAACTGAAGGCTCTACTTAACCACGCCCCCTACTCCCTTCCACCAATGCAAAGCGAACAGAACTGGGTAGGGGAGGGCATAGCCTAACTTGCTTGTGAACCATTCAGAGGAACGCAACGCAAATTCAATGTGAACATGTTTGAGGCTTTAATAAATCCCGACGATTTTGAAATTCCGCAAAACATTTTTTAAAAGTGTCTCAAAAAGAGGGCATGTCCGGTGTTGCATATTCTCGAAGAAAGTTGTCCAATCCCGGGTTGCTTTAACTCACTTCATTTATTATAAAGTCTTCGGCATGTTTCGGCATGGTAACTGGCTATGGAACGAAAGTCTAGGAATTGTGTAGAACACGTGTGAGAGATATTAACTCTAGCTACTATGGGCCACGGGCAGAGGCCCGTGACTCTTCGCGGGTGTCGCTGAAAAATCTCTGGCCCCTTCACCCAGTGGCGGAGCCAGGGGGTGGCCGGGGGTGGCCATGGCCACCCCCCGTAGAATCTCGGCCACCCCATTGGCCACCCCAAGCACCGGATCACAGCGGTCAAAAGTTTTGACGGCTGTGGAAAAATGCGGAACCTTTCTCGCACCGCTAGTACACTGCCGGACCCTTTAGCCGCGCGCAGCGCGCACACGTCCTGTATTTGAATTAAACGGCTCAAGCATGCCCTGAATGCCTGTTACCACCTGACGCTTCGACCGGCACCTGCGGCTAAGTGAAGAAACCCAAAACAGAAAAGTATGATATCATAATGGAGGTTGTTTTTGTCTTCTAATAACTGTGACTATCCCACCCATGACTATCTATTTTGCGAAGTTTAGAAGCAAGGTAGATCGGAGGAGAACATAGTAAACTGTTCCAATTGCTATATGCTATGCTGTATTTGATAACTACGTTGCGAGATTGTGTACAGTGTTTTAATATAATCTCTCTCTAGTCTCTACACGTATTTGTTTTTGCAACTTCGGATCGACTTTCGATCTAGTTATTTGCTGTTAACTGCTATTGTTGCCAGAACGTGTTATGATTGTGTCAGGTATATACAGTATTTATGCTGCATTTTGGATAAGTGTCATTAAAGAGGGAAAAATAATGAAGAGGAAGAAGGCAGACATAGCGTCCTTCTTCAGGGCAAGTGGAAAGAAGTCAGCTAAGGCAAAGAATGAGGGTGAGATGGAGAAAAATCAGGCAGAGAGCGAGGATGAGGAGCCCCCAGAGAGCAGCAACTTAAATGGACCTCCAGGTATACAGTATAGAGACTCACATATAGTACAGCTTGGTATGAGGTTATCTTATTTACAATTGGCTTAGAGTTTGTCTATTCATACAGGTCAGGTTGAAAGTGCATTGTAAAACATATCAGTTCGTTTTTTCAGTACATTAAAGTATGGCATATTTGTATTTGCTACCCAGAGACACTTTCACTAATATTATACTTTAGCTTATAGTGTGTTTGTTAAACACTATATAGCATGCATTATAAAACCTTTAGGAAAATTTCCTGTACACCTTATTGTAATTATTTTTGATGTTTCTGAAAGATTGATCGAGAGCAGGACAGAAGAGTCCTCCCTGAGGAGTGGCCCCAGTGGATCCCTAGGTAAATTGTCAATCTTACATTGTATGTTGTACTCTTCTGCTAACTTTTCATCGATATTGTCCACAAGTTTATATTGTATATGTTTAATGCTGTAGAAAATGAATTTTAATCTTTTGTATCTGTGAAATACTTGGATAGTGGATCATTACACATTGTGGAAAATACTTTAAACACCTATTAATGTTTTTAATATATATATTTAGATTCCCACAGAAGATTCAGACAGCGAGAGAGAGAGGTACCTCCAGGTATACTCACTCTTTCACACATACTGGACACTTTAATTCCACTTCAGTTTTGCCCAATCTGATACAGTGGCCTGATAATTCATAAACAGGTATGAGTCATACCAATCACCGTCCTCAACTGGAGTAGAGTTGGATGAATGGCCTCAAATCTATAACGTTTTAAGCAGATTATAGTGTTCAGATAATCCATTAGATGTAACATGGGATAGTACACTCCAATGTATGAGTTTATCTTGATTGTTATTAATCTCTGCTGTAATTTAATAATTGAATATGCCTTTTTTTCCATTTTCAAACAGACATTTCCAAATCAAGAACCGATAGATCTTTAGGGACATTCATTGAAGTGTTGAGTTTTAATGAGATGTCACTGTTTGGATTCTCTGTCTGATATGTGTAAATGTGGCTCAAACTTGAATCTAATCTTGCAGAGTCCGCCTAATACCCATTGTGAATATGATGTTTGTTATTATGTGTTTGATAGATGTTTATGGATCGAATTGAAGAAAAATTGACACTGCTTTTTTAAACAGGCTGTTAATGCTTGTCATATTTACATTTGTTGGAATTCAGCAAATTGTATTCAGGATGTTATTTTATTTATTTTCATATTTCTATGCATTAGCTCAGTATTTTATACCTTTTGTTATTTAAAGATAAATCCATATTGTGATCAGACTTGATTAAAAAAAACATTGCACTTCTAATTTTGTATCCTTGTTTTGTATTCCTGATGATACACTGAGAGAATTGACTTGGCTTGTCGCCATAAACTGAGGACATCTCTACTATAAAATAGAATACCTTGCTGTCAATGCATATCTGTACAGCCATTGTTCTACTCAGTCGTACAATACAAATAAAAACACAAATAGCAATCGGTAAATCAACACAGTTTAAAAACAAGTATGAATACAGAATAAGTGTATATTATTTTTTAAGTTTTAGCTTCGTTACTTTGCCTTTAGGTATAAGAACAATTTAAATATATTGAATACTTTTCTATTGCACCTTCATCTGAATTCCGAATAATGTTGAGATGTTTGCTGTATGTGTCTTAAATAGCTCTGCATCTCCTTGTGAGACACATGCTTGCCACCCAAAAAATATCACTGGCCCCATCCTGGCCACCCCAATGGAAATTTCCTGGCTCCGCCACTGCCTTCACCTAGTGTATTTGAACAATCCTGGTTCCCTATCAATGTGCATGACACAACCCGTGTCTATTGCACTCCTGTTTTGATACACAAAACGCATGAAAACAGACAGAAGGGCCCAGCAACCTTGAAAAACATAATGTCTGAGTGTTAGGCATTCGTTACTGCACATACTGCTATTTCCTGAAGAGAGAGAGAGAGAATATTAAGATCAATGCACAGAAGTAGCCTTTGCTTGGGTTGCAAAGGCTAAATTTACATCCTGGTTCCAACACATGGCTAGGTGTGAGGGTGGGAGGGGGCAAGGGGAAGAAAGAACAATAAGACAAGAACTTCAATTTAACTAACAATAGAGAGGCGAGTGGCCTTCTTTAAGCAATATGAATAAGGAAGGGTAGGGGAAGAGAATGTTTGCAGGGACAAAGGGTGGGGAGGGGGGGATCTGACGACCGGATTTGGGACAAAAGGATGGGGGGGGGGGGGGTCTGACTACCGGACCTGTGAAGACTGGGACAAAGGGTGGGGGGGGGGGGGGTACACGTGTGTAGGGGGCCTGGAGGGTCTTTTACCTTTAATAATTCATCGTCTTTAATAACAAAATACCAACGGACTTGAATGTAAAATGAAGCATGCAGTCTAGGGTGGCATTTAGCGGATCGGCAGATAAGATAGTATGCACTCCGAACGTCCGCTATGGTGCTACTGCTTAGGAACACAGACCGTGCCGGCCTCAGCGGAGAAGTGAAAGATAACTCTCGTTAATATACTATTTTGGCCCGATCTATACAGAGACCGATAGTGGAGGGCTTCACCTCTCAACCAGTACCAAGAATGATCGTTAACAACGAGTACTAAAAACAACTCAAGTGTGAAGAAAGGGGGAGGTTGGGCCTTCAGTGTTCCTTGCAACCGTTGATCTACACGTTTTGTTATGCTAGGCCTTTGGAGCAGCACGATCGGACGGTGGCTAAAACAAACGTACACCTAAATGTTCTTATAACCAATCCTATTTCAGATTAAATCTTTAAGACAATGAGTTCTACTTACTTCAGACGTGTGTGGCCTGTTGAAGTTGTTTTAGCGTCGCGCCCGCCGGGATTCTCGGGACTTCCTTCCAAACGTCGTGGGTCACCAAATATGTTGCATATTCTCGAAGAAAGTTGTGCAATCCCGGGTTGCTTTAACTCACTTCATTTATTATAAAGTCGTCGGCATGTTTCGGCATGGTAACTGGCTATGGAACGAAAGTCTAGGAATTGTGTAGAACACGTGTGAGAGATATTAACTCTAGCTACTATGGGCCACGGGCAGAGGCCCGTGACCCTTCGCGGGTGTCGCTGAAAAATCTCTGGCCCCTTCACCTAGTGTGCACAGCAGTGGCGGCTGGTGGTTTTTAAAGTGAGGGAGGAAGGACTGCGCGCTTGGTTGCCATTGGCCTGCTTGCACTGTTGGTGTATGGTGGCATAAGAATGTGAGACTCAAGTTGTTTCAGGGTGTTTTGGTGAACTACAAAATAGCAGGGAGGGAGTTATGTGAACAAAATGTATACAAAGCCACCAGTGGCATCACTGTAATTTGAGAAGGAAAGGATGCAAAGCATATTAGTCAAATCAGGCCTACTATTGATTTGTAAAAGTAAATAAAAAAAATCTGGGCCTATTATTGGGCCTATTTTTGCCCTCACTGACTGAAGTTATTTAGCTATGTTTATTTTCAGTTACAATTGCTTGTAATGCTACCAGTAAGTCATGCGTACCTAGCAAACCATGTAGCACTCACAACAATGACGTTGCCATTACTTCTGATGACCTTGATTTTGGGAAGTGGTCTACCTCTTTCTGAATGAATGGAATGGTTTTTGTAATAAGACGTTAACAATGTCCTCCGTTTCCAATGTTTCCATTGTGCATTTAGGATATCGCTATCGCAGATTTCACTTCTGCGTCTCTCAGACTGAGCACCGCGGCAATGCAGACCGGGTTTGTTATCGACAGCGTTGCCAGATTGGGCAGATATCCCGCCCAATGATAATTTTTCCAGCCTAACATGGTTAAAAGTAGCCCAATTGGGTGGGAAATCTGACCAATCTGGCAACGCTGCTCAACATCCAGGGATCCTGCTTATTGGTTCATAGCGCAGACGGATAGATTTTTGCGCGAATCAGACCCCTTAAGGTCCCACCCACTCAGAGGAGGATTTTCCTCCTCTCTCCCATTGAAACCCATGTTATCCACCGGCCGCCAGTACTTTCGGGAAAATGAATGGGAGTGGACGGCGGCGGAGGGAGGACGTTCCTCCCTGAAGTAATTGTCAATAGGCGATAGGGGGTGCTAATGTCCCTTTACCCAGGGAAACGAACATTATATATTAAAAGGCAATAAAGTAGTCATATTTAAGGGCATTAATTCATTACAATAGTCGGGGCAATCTAAATTTTTTATTCTCAACAATGTTAGGGAGGATCTTCCTCCCTCTCCTCAATGGAGAAGCCTCCACTGGTGCACAGGTAAGAGACCGTCAAGTGGGCGTGGCCTAGTGGGCGTGGTGGCTTCGGCTTCTTCAGGTGATGCCTTCTGTGGTGGAGCCGCCTTCAATAAGGTCTTGCTCCCCTAGTGGCTATGTATAGTATTTACGGCTTATATGTTTGGTCCTGCTTCATTGGGTCTATGTGTGGGTAGCTTAGATTCTTAAAATACGTAACACCGGGCAAAAGAGGACGTATGGTTAGGCCTACCCTACGTACGGGAAACACATTTGATTCCTACCTGTAACACTGTTAAATAGCGGCCCAAATTGGTGGGCGCTATCCTGGTAATTTCTCTGTGTGAGAAATACGTGTGGCGTGTGAGTGTGTGCATGGGTTGAATTCATGGGGCAAGCCCCAGGAATCTCTCGCTTCCGGCTTCCATGAAAGAGAACCAAACTAATTCACACCATAGCGTTCATGCAAATCTAGCATTAAAGGTTCATTCAAGGAAGTTCTCTCCAGTCACGCTGAAAGTAGTTAGCTAGTAGTAGCACTTTAATTTGCAGTGTCAGAGAATTCTGAGAAATCTGGAATGCTGATTAAATTCTCAGAATTATTGCGCGCTTCCATACCGCTCTAGATTCCCCCACCCCGACACAGATTTTTTCCTGTAGAAACCTATGGTGGAAACCAATACGCCCTCTCATCAACAAAATGTTTGAGTCCCTTCTATGGAAGTAAATCTGTGCCATCGGATTTTGAAAATAAAAAGCCATTGAACTCTAAGCACTGAATATTTATGCATTGAAATAGTGTAATTGGATTTGAATTGAACTCCTATTCAGCTTTATTTTTCAATGTTAAAAATTCAAAATCAAAGATTCAAAGTCAAAAACAAGAGGGGACGTTGAAATTCAAATCCAGATATTATATTTCAATGCATAAATATTCAGTGCTTAGAATTCAATGGCTTTTTATTTTCAAAACCCGATGGCACAGATTTACTTCCATACACTCCTCCAGAGCCGGCGCTGGCCGTTTCGGCGCGCTAGGCGACTCGAAATCCGCCCTGGACAGGTCTTCCGAGCGGGGGGGGGGGGGGTGCTACGTTGACGGTTTCGGGCCGCCCTGGCAATTGCTCCCGCGCCCCCTTGCTTCTCCATTCGCGTCGTACATTTTAATTTATATATTTTTAAATTAAGGGCGCCACCAGAGGGCGCCCCCAACGCATTTGTCGCCCTAGGCGGTCGCCTAGCTCGCCTATGCCGAGCGCCGGCCCTGCACTCCTCCTTCGTCATGCTTAACTGATGTTGCTATCCATTTGGATGGTACGCTGGTACGAACGACCAGCTTCAGCGAGAACGTGACGTATTTCCCTTGCTCCAGCCTTCCAGTTTGCCATTTGTGTTTCTGTCGGGCCACGAGGGGGAGTAGTAGCAGGCTAGTCATCATTAGCAACATAGCCTCTTTAGCAAACCAGCTTCAAAACAAAACTTTACATTGAATTGCACGCAAAGCAAGACCGTGCAATGCATATATTGGTGACCGGATTAAAGCAGCAATGAAATCAAGTGTGTAAGAGGTTTTAAAAACGACATTAAAACCAGCAACGTGGTACAAATAGAAAGAAAATACATCTCATCCCCCATTAACTATGGGCGCAGCCATCTTCTTTGCGAGTTGTACAGCTCTGCTCGCTCTACTTTGAAAGCGACGAGATACTACGACCAAAAGGGGGCGTGCCTCAGTGAAATGCCGCAAGAAAGCTGGGAGATTTGCGACTTTACCACTTCGTAAATCCAAATGGATAGCAGCATGATCATACCTCTCTCTCGTTGGTTACACAAATCTTACCATGGACACTTCCAGAACCCCTCTCAAATTTCAGCCAACCAGACAATTCACTTCACAGTCACGTCTGTTAATTTATGAATGGAATTCTGAACGTGTCCCGCCTCCGAAATAGCCTGGCTATAGCCATGCCGCCTTGCGTGCGATTTCATTTCGCGCTGCGAGGCAGCCTGGATTCCATGGATCCGATTTTCGCCTGAGATGGGGAACCAATCACTGGGGAGGGACGGCAAGACGATGACGACGTCTACGCGACACACCCATCGTCTTCTTCAGAATTGCGTGTGTCTCACGCCGAATGCGTGAGACTTGAGAGCTGTTACCGGCATATGGTTACCGGTATATTATCCCGGATGCTGACAGTCGCAGTTCAGCAAGAGAGGCGTAGAAGAAAAAAGGGGCCGGATGTTGACAGTAATGGTTGTGGAACTGTGCAGCGCCGCATGACAAATGTATTATATATGCAAATTTGATCGGACCTGACTGGAAAGTATTACCCGACACAGTGGCGGGTGAAGTGACACGATTCATCCGCCACCATACAAATCCACCCGCAAATGGAGTGTGGCGGGTGATAATTTCCATCCCTGGTGTGCGCGTGTGTGTGTGTCTGTGTGTGTGTGTGTTTTGTGTATGTTTGTATGTGTTTGTGTAAGTGCGTGTGCATGTGTGTGTTTGTGTGTGTTTCGTGGAGGGGCGCACTTTTTTTTTATGACTTTTTTTTCCCACTTTTTTTTTATGAGTCCCCCCCCTCCCCCCCATTTATTCAACTGAGGGATCAGAGAGGCCCCGGGAGGCGCACGTTGTTTTTTTTCAACAACCGACACAGAGACGCTGAGGACCCCACTGAGGACCCCCTTGGGGTCAGCCACAGCCAGAACCCCACCACCGGGAGGAGGTCCTCCTGGGTGAAGGAGGACCAGAAGGTGTGGAGGTGTGTCAGTGTGTCTGAGGACCCTCCTCCACCTGGGGACACTCTGTAGAAGGACAGAGAGCCAGCAGGCCGGTCCAGATACACTCCTACTCTGGTGGAGCCAGCGGGGGGGGGAGGGAGGGCTGTCTGTGTACCGTTGTACCAGGCAGAGTAACGACCATCATCACAATCAAGACTCCAGGACTTATTGTTCATTCCAAGCCTGTTGTCAACACCCCGTCCTTTCCTTGTGATTCCTCTGTATGTCACTCCTATATCAACACGTCCTTTCCACTCTACCTCCCAGTAACAGCGGCCAGTCAGAGCCTCTCTACCCAACACCTGGGGCAGGGAGTGAAATCTGTCCGGGTGATCCGGATACGACTCGACCTCCCTAACCCACGTCACCTTCCTGTTGTCCTCAGACAGAGAGAGGAGTCTGTAGGCCGTGTTGGGGTCCAGTGTGAGGTCACAGGCATCTGAGGGAGAACCAGACATGATGAGCTGCTGAACCGCTCTTCATCCTCATCATCTTCATCATCAGTAGTACTGTTCTCCTGCGCTCTATGTACATATACATAGATATGAACACATACATACATATACATATGTACACATTCATAGATACACACACCTCAACAATAAGGTTATGAAAACATCAACAACAATATTATGAATACATCAACAACAGTGTTATGAATACATCAACAACAGTGTTATGAATACACTCATTCATCACTAGTACTGTTCTCCTGAACATGACATGTGGGGGGGGGGGGGGGGGGGGGGGGGGGTCATGTGATGATAGATACACTATTGCTTCAGACTCCCCCTCCCTCTCCTCAGCCCCCTCCCCCTCACCGCCCCCCGTAGCCCCCCTCCCCCTCCCCCTCACTGCCCCCCGTAGCCCCCCTCCCCCTCACTGCCCCCCTTAGACCCCCTCCTCAGCCTCCTCCCCATCAGCCTCCCCTCACCCAGGACCGGAACCCTCAGCACCCCCCCAGCACCCCCCCTCCCCCTCAACGCCCCCCCCCCCCCCCCCCCTCAGTAATGTGAGGGGGGGGGGGGGTGTCATGTGATGTTATAGTTACTCTATCGTTACATTAGTTTCATTATAGTTATTGCTGGTAGGACCGATACTGGTCCCCTCCCGGGATCCGGGACGGGACAGTCCCCACTCAGCACCCCCACCGCCCCATCACCGCCCCCCTCAGCCGCCCCCCCCCCCCCCCCCCCCCCCCCTCCCCCGAGCCCAGATGTTAGCTGGGCTGATGATTACCATGATACTGTCTTATAATAATCACTACACTATTAACTATCCAATACATAATACATCAATGTAATACCTGCTGGGTTTTATACAAGCAGGTTTAATGTGATGGTCGACAGTAGTAATATACGTAAGATACATGATGTCAGCCATCATCTTCATTCCCAGTAGGATGTGACCTCACCTTCTGCTGTGTGGATGGACTTTCCATCTCAATAGTGAGTGTGTGTTGCGATGAATCAAACAGACACTCACATCTCTGTGGAGCTGGTTTCAGCCTCCAGACTCCACCGTGCTCCACACTGGGGGGATGGAAACAAAGTGAGAGCAGCATGTTGAAACATTCACCTTCTTCATCTGCCGTCTTATAACGTTCTACACAACATGAGTGACAGCTGCCTCTTCAAACGACTTCATCTAGCAGCAGCATGAATCCTTGTAGGAGACTTTGTCCCTGAGTGGTGAGCTGTCCTCTCCATACCTGAGAGTGTCCAGTCTCCAGCGTGGATCCTCCAGTCCAGCAGAGAGCAGCGCAGCTCCAGAGTCTCCTGGGTGATTGTAGCTCAGGTCCAGCTCTCTCAGATGGGAGGGGTTGGAGATCAGAGCTGAGGCCAGAGAAGCACAGCCTAACTGTGTGACCAGGCAGCCAGACAAGCTACACACACACACACACACACACACACACACACACACACACACACACACACACACACACACACACACACACACACACACACACGTAAAATCCTGTGTTTTTCCAGTCTGCCAACCACTTAGTGAACGTCCTACTCCAAACACAAGTGCCGTTGCCTTGATGACGTAAAAGGTCCTTTTATGAAGCACTTCCTGGTCCATTGAAGGGACCATATTTGTGGATGAAGAATTAGTAATTAAGATAATGAGTACTGGATATTAGGGGTGTGAACGGTTACAAAAAAATGTAAACGTTTACATGACCAGCTTTTTCGTGTACACGGTTAACCGTTTCTTTATTAATTAATGAAGCTTTAACTTTGATTTTAAAGTGGACCGCAGTCGCGCTATAGGGGGATTATTTGTTCATCAACATGGCGGATGCGCGAGCAGAATGATCGCAAAAAGAACATTTGTTTGACCGGTTGCCGTGGTTATCTCTGTGTGGTTCATTTGCAGTTGTGGTGTTAATTAGGATGTCGTCAGCTTACTGTTACATTAAACTGTAATAAGAACACGCGGTTATATGCTATCGACCCTATAGTATCGGTGGTATAAAGGCTGGGACGAATTTCAAATTATAAATATGTACACTTTATGTTGAAAGTATAGACCAAAGCTATTCCCATTGAAACGAATGGTGCGGTGATTATTCTACAAAACCAGAGCTGGTAAATTGGGAAAAATGTATTAAACTGTAATCAGACAACGCGGTTATACGCTATAGACCAGTGGATCTCAACCTTTTTTGAGCAAACGCCCCCCTGACCTTACCCTGATCCTCTGGCCCACTCACACTCGTGTTATATTGCTTAAAGCTGTTATTGCATCGTTTTTCATTGATTTTGCGTTGGTCACTAATAGCAATGAATGCCCTCTGAGTCGGTTTTGGTGAAAAAAATATACAAATATTCATGGCATGCAAATGTATCACCTCTGATTGGCTAACAGCACTGTCCATCACTGTAATAAACCTGATTAAACTTCCAGAGCGACGAGAGCGAGAGAGCGAGAGAGAGAGAGAGAGAGAGAGAGGCCACGTCTCCCGTCTTCCTTGGGCAACGCGACCGTGACCACGGCACTCCCGCGACTCCCGCCGTGCCCCGTGAACGAATGAATGAATGGCCCGGGAACCACGGGCACCTCGGCCCGGGCAACTTGGGCACCACGAAAACAGATTGCGCACAGAGGCCTAATTAGGCCTATATATTTTGTACTTGAAATGCAATGTTTTTACACCCAAAAATTTAGAAAACCATGACAGTTTAAAAAAAATCACGTTCCCAGCACCCCGCCTAGGTTGTGCGAACGCCCCCGTTGAGAAACCATGCTATAGACCCTAGAGTATCTTTGGTATAAAGGCTGAGACGAATATTGAATTATAAATATGTAAACTTTATGTTGAAAGTATGGACCGTCGCGATTCCCATTGAAATTATTATTATTTTTTCACGGTTTTTCGCTTACTTATTTTCCCTAAATAGTTATGATTTACTAACCGGTTACACGTGTACACATGTACCCGTGCACACCCCTACTGGATATATTCAGCTTAAAACTCGTTTTGTGTGACAATTGCAAGTTTAAAATAAAAAAAATTATATCTTTCCAGAGACCCTCAAAAATGTTTCTGTTAAGGCTTTCAGGGGGTCTGAGGTGTCCAACTAGGGGTAAGACCCTCCAAAGACCCCCTGTACTTCACCCTGCTCTAAACTATCACCGTCACGTATAAGGGGGACACTGGGGGGCACTATTATTATATTTTGAGCTAATTTTATTTTTATAATTGAAAGGTCAGCTGTTCGCAAACAGTGGCTGTGGACCTGCGGCGGTTATCTGTTCCCGATAGCGATCTCCTATTCTTCGCCATGGCTGTACAGATTGATGAATAGCGGGTGGCTCCATTAGAAAGGAAACGGAGGTTGGATAGTCTGATCTTGATAAAGATAATCTTATCTTTATCCGCGGATGTTTTCCGCGGACCAGGAAGTAAACACTTGGAAGAATGGAAAAAGATGAAAGATGAGTTGGACCACATCAACCGGAAATCCCTGAAGACAAAAGATATGAAAACTATTGAGACAGCAGAGAAACTGGAGGATCTGGAAAACACAAGTTCCAGAGCTCTCATGTTCACAGCTATCAAGGATTTGTTCGCTTTCTCCATGAGAGCTCTGAACCTTTGTAAAACTATTGCAGATACTAAAGATCACAAGTTCTGTCCCACAGGATTTCTCCAACTTTGAAGAGATAATAAAGAAGCAGCTCCATGATGTAATACCTGATTTATTGAAAGCAGCTATGGCTACATTGCCTACTACAGGACAAGGCAACCCTAAAGAGACCAAAGAAGACAAACAGCTTCCTGTCAGACATACTCTCGGGGTTGAAAGGATGGCTGATGGGGTCAGTGGAGACCAAAAGGATCTAGCGCCTATCACGGATGTAGATTGGATTGCGATGAAAAGGGACGTCAAAAGAACCCTTAAAAAGGTTCCGGTGAAGAAGGCCTCAGTATCTGGGGGAACTGCAATCCTCAACTTCGCTTCAAAAGCTCACCTGGATGAAGCCAAAGAAGCCCTCTCCTTGAAGTACAAGGTTTCCTCGAAATCTGAAGACAGAAAGAAGTTGGATCCCAAACTAACTATCCGGGATATTCCAACTGACATAATGAGCAAAGAGAACCTTGAAGAGAAGCTCCTGGAGAAGAACGAGAATATGAAATCTATCAAGGTTGTGTTCTTTGATGACAAGCAGAGATACGCTGTAATCCAAGTCAGTGCAGAAAGCCGGGAGTCAATAAGGCGAAATGGAGACTGTGTAAACTGTCACTGTCAAGAATTCGGTCACATGGCTAACTCTAGGTACTGTAAAGACAAAGACAAAGACCCTACAAATTTCTACTGTGGGGGGAGTCACACCTCAAGGGACTTCATGAACAAGAAAGACAACAAGATCAAGAAGATGAAGTGCTCCAACTGTTGCAAGAGCAGAAATCCCTCTGAGAAGAACTCAGCAGCAACACACAAAGCCTCCGACGTCGGTTTGTGAATGTGTGCTTGAATGGTGAATGTGAGGCAATATTGTAAAGCGCTTTGGGTTGCCAATGGTTAGAAAAGCGCTATATAAATGCAGTCCATTTGTTTTGCAGTGTTTGAAAATCGTTTTGCATATTAATCTTACTTTTAGTTGCAGTATTATGTATATTATGGATTGTATTGTAATATATGTCATTAGTTCATCTAAAGCGATGTTTTGTATATAATTAGAAGTTTAATTTTAATATTATGTATATTGTGTTTTGAGGAAAGTAAATATCATAGCGAATAGGAAAACACTTTGCGAGCACGAGAACTAAGACAGCATTTGTGTGCTTGGGGATGTCAGTTGCGTGCTGCTTCACTTTACGTGTGCACTTTATGGATGTAAATCTGTTAAATGTCTTCTGATATTGAACCTTGTTGTGTTACTGTTTGACCATTGGGTAAAACTGACCTGAGAGTTTCCAGTGTACAGTGTGGACTCCCCAGTCCAGCAGAGAGCAGCTTCACTCCTGAATCATGCAGATCATTGGTACCCAGGTCCAGCTCTCTCAGACTAGAGGAGTTGGAGCTGAGAACTGAGGCCAGAGCTTCACAGCATCTCTCTGACAGATCACAGCGCTTCAAGCTTCAAACAGAATAGAGAAAACAGGTTAGGAACTGTGATTAAAATAACTTACATCTACAACTTATTACATAATGAAGAAATTGTGCTTATTCAATATGGGTGTAAAACGTATAACTATATCAAAGTTGTTATGCAGGGGCGGCAGTAGCTCAGGAGGTAGAGCGGATTGGCTGGTAACCTGAAGGTTGCTGGTTCAATCCCCAGCTCCTCCTAGCTGAGTGTTGAGGTGTGCTTGAGCAAGGCACCTCATCCTAACTGCTTCAGATGAGCCAGCTGTCGCATTGCATGGTTGACTCCGCTGTCGGTGTGTGAATGTGTGCGTGAATGCTGAATGTGTGGCAAGATTGTAAAGCGCATTGGGTGGCCAATGGTTAGAAAAGCGCTATATAAATGCAGTCCATTTACATTTGTTTTGCAGTGTTTCAAAATCGTTTAGTATATTAATCTTACTTTTTGTTGTAGTATTATGTATATTATGTATTGTATTGTAATATATGTCATTAGTTCATCTAAAGCGATGTTTTGTATATGATTAGAAGTAGAGATGTCCGATATTATCGGCCCACCGATATTATCGGCCCGATATTAGCATAAAAATGTAATATCTGTCAATATCGGTATCTGATTTTTTTTTTTTTTTTTTTTTTTTTTTTTTATAGCTCAAATAAATGTTTTCAAAATTGTGCAGTACAGTGCACATTGTAATTGACTCATATTTGTGCATTTATTCAATTAAGGTTATTGAGTTTTAGTTAAAGAAACATACTGCTATGTTGCACATAGTTGTTCAGGTACAATGTTTTATCATTTGTGGAGTCAAGTTTACCCTATTTGTTGTGGGCATTGTCAAGATTATCTCAGGGAGAGTGTAATCCAAACTGTTGTCTGAGACCATTAAAAAAATAAAAATAAACATGGCACTTTTCCCTTAAATTAAGTTGAAGTATTTTTCTTATTTTGCACAGACAATGTTAACATTTGGAAAGCCTTGTTGCATTCAAGAATGCATCCAGTGGGGCATCACAATAACATTAAGCATGTTGTGTTGATTCCACAACAGAAGATATGTAATGTTACCTAAATTAGGTTTGAGGAAAAATAACCCAAATATCGACATCGGTATCGGCTGATATCGGAATCGAAAATTTAGAGTTGGACAATATCGCATATCGGATATCGGCAAAAAAGCCAATATCGGACATCCCAAGTTTAATTTTAATATTATGTATATTGTGTTTTGAGGAAAGTAAATATCATAGCGAATAGGAAAACACTTTGCGAGCACGAGAAATAAGACAGCATTTGTGTGCTTGGGGGTGTCAGTTGCGTGCTGCTTCACTTTACGTGCACACTTTTATGGTTATAAATCTGTTAAATGTCTTCTGATATTGAACCTTGTTGTGTTACTGTTTGACCATTGGGTAAAACTGACCTGAGGGTTTCCAGTGTACAGTGTGGACTCCCCAGTCCAGCAGAGAGCAGCTTCACTCCTGAATCCTGCAGATTATTGATACTCAGGTCCAGCTCTTTCAGACTAGAGGATTTGGAGCTGAGAACTGAGACCAGAGATTCACAGGATCTCTCTGACAGATGACAGCCCAGCAGCCTTCACACAGAATAAAGAGAACAGGTTAGGAACAGTGATCAAAATAACATACATCTTTAAGTTAGTCAATAATGAAGGAATGTTATTAGTTTAACAAACATACTAAATAATTAGATGTATAAATGTTAAATAGTTGTTTAGTTGAGATTGAAAATGTTTTTTAAATGAAGACTCCTTCTATATTCTATTGTTGTGAATATTCTCTTATGAGTACTGTAATACATTACACGTTAATAGGACACCTACAGAGATGTTTTGTATGTTATTATAACTAGTATGTTTACTCTGTTATGAGTAGAAAAGTAATACATGTAATCCATTTTTTTTTTTTTTTTTTTTTATAGCTCAAATAAATGTTTTCAAAATTGTGCAGTACAGTGCACATTGTAATTGACTCATATTTGTGCATTTATTCAATTAAGGTTATTGAGTTTTAGTTAAAGAAACATACTGCTATGTTGCACATAGTTGTTCAGGTACAATGTTTTATCATTTGTGGAGTCAAGTTTGCCCTATTTGTTGTGGGCATTGTCAAGATTATCTCAGGGAGAGTGTAATCCAAACTGTTGTCTGAGACCATTAAAAAAATAAAAATAAACATGGCACTTTTCCCTTAAATTAAGTTGAAGTATTTTTCTTATTTTGCACAGACAATGTTAACATTTGGAAAGCCTTGTTGCATTCAAGAATGCATCCAGTGGGGCATCACAATAACATTAAGCATGTTGTGTTGATTCCACAACAGAAGATATGTAATGTTACCTAAATTAGGTTTGAGGAAAAATAACCCAAATATCGACATCGGTATCGGCTGATATCGGAATCGAAAATTTAGAGTTGGACAATATCGCATATCGGATATCGGCAAAAAAGCCAATATCGGACATCCCAAGTTTAATTTTAATATTATGTATATTGTGTTTTGAGGAAAGTAAATATCATAGCGAATAGGAAAACACTTTGCGAGCACGAGAAATAAGACAGCATTTGTGTGCTTGGGGGTGTCAGTTGCGTGCTGCTTCACTTTACGTGCACACTTTTATGGTTATAAATCTGTTAAATGTCTTCTGATATTGAACCTTGTTGTGTTACTGTTTGACCATTGGGTAAAACTGACCTGAGGGTTTCCAGTGTACAGTGTGGACTCCCCAGTCCAGCAGAGAGCAGCTTCACTCCTGAATCCTGCAGATTATTGGTACTCAGGTCCAGCTCTTTCAGACTAGAGGATTTGGAGCTGAGAACTGAGACCAGAGATTCACAGGATCTCTCTGACAGATCACAGCCCAGCAGCCTTCACACAGAATAAAGAGAACAGGTTAGGAACAGTGATCAAAATAACATACATCTTTAAGTTAGTCAAAAATGAAGGAATGTTATTAGTTTAACAAACATACTAAATAATTAGATGTATAAATGTTAAATAGTTGTTTAGTTGAGATTGAAAATGTTTTTTAAATGAAGACTCCTTCTATATTCTATTGTTGTGAATATTCTCTTATGAGTACTGTAATACATTACACGTTAATAGGACACCTACAGAGATGTTTTGTATGTTATTATAACTAGTATGTTTACTCTGTTATGAGTAGAAAAGTAATACATGTTGTTATGAACCTACAAAGATCTTTTTCATATAATTTTAACCTTATATTCCAGTTGCAATTATATTGTGTAGTGTGTATTGTAATACATGTTATTATTGAACCTACAGAGATGTTTTGGAGGCTTTGACCACTGGCAGCAGCCTCAGAAGACCTTCTTCTGATGCAGAGTATTTTTTCAGGTCAAACACGTCCAGCTCCTCTTCTGATGTCAGTAGGATGAAGGCCAGAGCTGACCACTGAGCAGGAGAGAGAGATTCTCCGGAGAGACTTCCTGATGTCAGGTACTGTTGGATCTCCTTCACTAGAGAACAGTCGTTCAGCTCATTCAGACAGTGGAACAGATTGATGCTTCTCTCTGGAGATAGATCTCCTTCTATCTTCTCCTTGATGTAAGACACTGTTCCCTCATTGATCTGTGACACTGTTCCCTCATTGGTGTGTGAGCTACTTCCTGTCATTCGCAGCAGACCTGTTTTAATCTGAGTGGTCAGTGATCTTTTTTTCTGTTCCAGCAGACCTCGTAGGACAATCTGATTGGTCTCCAGAGAGAGGCCCAGGAGGAAGCGGAGGAACAAGTCCAGGTGTCCGTTCTCACTCTGTAAGGCCTTGTCCACAGCACTCTGGTAGAAGAGGAGTTTATCTTTCCTCGATGTTGGTGGTTCTTCTGAGAGCAGATTGACACCAGTATCGATGAAGGACAGAAAGACATAAAGGGCAGCCAGAAACTCCTGGATGCTCAGATGGACAAAGCAGAAAACCTTGTCCTGGTACAGCCCATACTCCTCTTTAAAGATCTGGGTGAACACTCCTGAGTACACTGAGGCTGCTCTGATATTGATGTCACACTCTGCCATATCTTCCTCGTAAAAGATCAGGTTGCCTTTCTCCAGCTGGTTAAAAGCCAGTTTTCCCAGAGAAACAATGATCTTCCTGTTCTCTGAACTCCAGTGTGGATCTATTTCAGATCTCCCATGGTACTTCCTGTCCCCGTGTATGGACTGAACCCTCAGGAAGTGGCTGTACATCTGAGTCACGGTCTTGGGCATCTCTTCGATCTGGGATTTTTTGAAGATGTCCTCCAGAACTGAAGCAGTGATCCAACAGAAGACTGGGATGTGACACATGATGTGGAGGCTTCGTGATTTCTTGACGTGGGAGATGATTGTGCTGGCCATCGTCTCCTCTTTGAATCTCTTCCTGAAGTACTCCTCCTTTTGTTGGTCCGTGAACCCCCTCACCTCTGTCACCATGTCAACACACTCAGCAGGGATCTGATTGGCTGCCGCAGGGCGTGTGGTTATCCAAATGCGAGCAGAGGGAAGCAGGTCGCCCCTGATGAGGTTGGTCAGCAGCACGTCCACCGAGTTTGACTTTGTAACATCAGTCCAGATTGGGTTGTTCTGGAAGTCCAGAGGAAGTCGACACTCATCCAGACCATCCAAGATGAAGACAACTTGGAACCGGTCGAATCTGCAGATTCCTGCTTCTTTGGTCTGAATAAAGAGGTGATGAAGAAGTTCCACCAAGCTAAACTCTTTCCCTTTCAGTAAATTCAGCTCTCTGAAAGTGAGGAGAAATGTGAAGTGTATGTCCTGGTTGGTTTTGCTTTCAGCCCAGCCCAGAGTGAACTTGTGTGTTAAGACGGTTTTACCAATGCCGGCCACTCCAGTTGTCATTATCGTCCTGATTGGTCGAACGTGTCCAGGTAAGGGTTTAAAGATGTCCTCACATCTGATTGGTGTTTCTTCCTTGACTGGTTTCCTGGAAGCTGTTTCAATCAGTCTGACCTCATGTTCCTTGTTGACCTCTCCACTGCCTCCCTCTGTGATGAAGATCTCTGTGTAGAAGTCGTTCAGATCTATTCGCTTTCCTGCTTTAGCGATTCCCTCAAACACACACCTGAACTTCTTCTTCAAATTGGACTTAATTTTATGTTGGCACTCGACAGCAGCAGATCCTAAATGAGAAAAGAACAGATGACATCAGTTAGTGGATGTCATCAGACGCAATCACAAAGTCGCTTACGACGGCAAACAAAAACACAAGACCACAACCCCGACGACGGCAAGACAGACGTCGATTACAGCCGACGTCCGTCTATACTAGGCCTGCAGCGGATTCGAATTGTATCCGAATCCGTTCGGTTCGTTTACCACAGTTCGGAGCATTATGGAGATCCGCGGATTTCGGTTTCATGAAGGCATTGCCTTATGTAGCGTATTTTGCCTACTGTAGCCTACGTCCGATACAAAAGGGTGTTTAGGACCCAGCGGAATGCATTCTCTCCAGTGCTGCCCGAGCCAATGAGACTTTTCCCGCCCCTCCCTTCAGTAACTCTCCAGTGCGATAGCTGTAATAGGTTGTTTTCTGAAGTTCAAGCGCACGATTCCTAGATTTAAAGAAAGTAATTGATACAATTATATTCTAAATATACGGGAGATAAATACAAACGGGTGATAAGCGGGATAACGGCCTTCGAGGTCGACCGGATCGATGGAAATAATGGACAGGTAGAGGCAACTCTGGCTTCATGCTGCGCTCGTCGCCAGAGTTCTAAGCCTCGTCGGCCGTTATCCCTTACATGTGTCAGTGCACCATGTTTTCAAATGCATTTAGGGGAACATTTATTGCACAAAAAAGCCTTGCAAGTTGTCTGATTGCAGTCAATTAACACATTGCAAATAGCCTGTGGGTCTCATTCATTTTTGTGTTTCTCCCCCAAACCCTCCGTCAAAAAAAAGTCTGCCTTTTTACTACCACGGACATGATCCTAATCCGAACCGTATCCGAAACCGAGGCCCAAAACGGTTATCTGAACCGAACCGTGGACACACTGATCCGTTTCACCCCTAGTCTATACTATCTAGTATATTTATTTTATTCGTTGAAAGTTTTATAGAAATTAAAGAACAGCTGGATACATATTTATTTGTATATTATTTTCAATTTGAACATTTTCAATTTTTCAATTTTAACTGTTTGTGTACTGTGTAGTATAAGAATTTTGAAAACTCATTTAACGTGTTTATTTTTTGAAATGCCGAATAAATGCATTTTATTTTCAAACTCAAGAATAATCGTCCGAAAAAATGTGATTCTCATTTTTTCCAAAATTGAGCAACCCTGTCAGGGAGTATTATTTGCACAGCAATATGATTGGTCTAATGATAGTAATAATGATAGTGAATCAGTGTAAAGTGATTTGCTATGCTGATACAACAAGACAGGGTTTCATTACTTCCACTGTTGTTCTGCGGTTGGTCAGCAGTATAATGTTTAACATTAATGTGGCTTCATAACTTTTGGTTGGGGAAGCTGGTCGTGACAAAGACTGCATGTTACAGATTCAAAATGTTCAGGACTTTTCGTTTTTACCAAAGCGATATGATTGGTCTAATGATAATAATGACAATGAATTGGTGTAAAATGACATGCTGATATAACAAGATAGTGCTGCATCTCTTCCACAGAGTTATTCTGCTGTTGATCTGCAGTTTATGTTTAATATTATTAATAATAATAATAATAATAATTACATTGAATAACACTTTATTTCAAGGCTCCTTTCATGACACCCAAGGTCGCCTTACAATTCATAAAACAATCTAGGGTCAAAACAAGCGAGAGCTGCATCGCCAACAGCATGATCAAAACAAGACATGAGACCCAGGTAGGAGGGGGTAAGAACAGTGAGGAGACCAAGGTAGGAGGGGGTAAGAACAGTGAGGAGACCCAGGTAGGAGGGGGTAAGAACAGTAGCACAACGGGGATACGAGGGGAACCCACGGTAGGGGGTCATTACAGCGAGAAGGCCAGTGGGAACACATGTGTTTTGAGGAGGGATTTCAATGTTGTCAGGGTGTTTCTTTCAGTTCAGCTCAGAGCCCTAGCACCCACGCTGCTACGAGCCCTAGCACCCACGGTGCTGAGAGCCCTAGCACCCACGGTGCTGAGACCCCTAGCACCCACGCTGCTACGAGCCCTAGCACCCACGGTGCTGAGAGCCCTAGCATCCACGGTGCTGAGGCGGGAGGTCGGGACAGTGAAGACCAGCTGAGGATGATGAAGGGAGCGGCAGGGCCTGTCCTCCTGGAGGAGGTCGGGGAGATAAGTGGGGGCCACGTTGTGGAGGGCTTTGTCGGTGAGCAGAAGGGTTCTAAGGTCAATCCGGTGTTGGACAGGGATCCAGTGTAGTTGGACGAGAACGGGGGTGATGTGGTCGGATTAGTGGGTGCTGGTAATGATGATGTTTAACATTCTTTAACCTGAGACCCCCACCATTACCCTACATATCCGGATCAAACCATTTAACCTGATACCCCACAACAACCCTACATACTGGATCAAACCATTTAACCCCAAAGAGGAAAGATTGACTCCACATTGAAGTTTGAAATGTATAAGTCTCACATTATGTCATTAAGTCTGAACAGAACAAATAATAATCTCCTACTACTCATCAAAAAGTGTATTTCTTCTCTGTTTTCAAGATAAGAGTCTCACTAACCGCTCAATAGTTTGTCGACCAGTCCCTTCTGGTTCATCTCCATCAGGCAGAGCATTGTGATGTCCACCACTCCCTCTATGGCGCGCCTCCTCTGCTCCTTCTTCTTACCATCCACCTCCTCCTCCTCCACTCTCTGACCCTCTGAGCATTGTGGGTAATCTGAGAAGAGATCCCTCCAGAGCTTCTTCAGCTCCTTGTCTAGGAAAGCGTGTGCGTTCTCCTCAGCCCTCTGAAACAGAACAAACATCAAGGAGAACTTTACTCTGAACTCACTGAGGACATCAGACGCATCTTTCCTGGATTCACGTCCCGCTGGACAAGAGATGCTTTCTAATGTTCATGGTGAGCTGAAGTCAAACGTCTCAGTGGATATGTACACACCTTGATCAGCTCTGTTTGATGCTGCCGTAGAGACTGAGCACTGGTAACCTTTGACCTCTTCTGGAGTCTGTGGGTAACACACACACACACACACACACACACACACACACACACACACACACACACACACACACACACACACACACACTTACATTTTTCCTGCCTTGAAAACATCAGTACCAGTAAAGTCTGTTAACAAGAGTCTGCTCTCTCCTGCTGGACTCTTCTAGAAAACAAGAACCAGGATTTATGGATGTTTGATAGAAGCTGTACCTTTATAATATATGATGAATCCTCACCTTGTCTCAATAGACTGATTTCCATCTTTAAAGTTAACAGGTTGTTCCAAAGAGCGGTCACTCTTCATGGAGACACAGCGGGGTCCAGGGGAGTCTGCTTTCTCCTGCTGGACCCTTCTAGAAAAACAAGAACCAGGATTTCTGGAAGTTTGATAGAAGCTGTACCTATATAATCTCTAGGGCTGTCAAGTTCTGGTCGGTTGGTTGACCGATATACACTTGTTGGACCAAATTCTTTGGTCGGACAATGACTGGTGTTCCTTTCATAAGAACAAAGAGCTTCTTAATCAATTATTTGTTGGGCCGGGAGGGACAAATGCAGACCGAAGTGTTTTATATTTGAGTGACGGGCTATATTGTGTTAGAAATAACATTAATTATGAATAGAAATAAGGTTGAAGGCTCCATAGTTTCTGTTTTAATAATCAGATGGTTTAATAAACGATATGACTTATAAGACAAGAGGTCAAACCCTCAGGTTTCTCAACGTTGAACTGGCCCATAAGGAAGTATGGTAGAAATTAACCTTACATTTTATGTTAAACTATGATTATTATTAGGCCTACATATCATATAGATACTTGAATGGTGGAAGATGGCTGATCACCTTTCCCCTATATGTTAGCTGTTATGTGCCGCTAGTGAGTGGGTTCACACTATTCTTATCTGATGTACTCTCTGAAGAACATGCTGATATGCACACCTGTACATCATCTATCTGTTTGCATAGAGGTTAATATACGCTCAAAAGGCACAGTTGTGAACTAGAAAACATGAGAATATGCTGACATTCACACATGTACATCCTCTAGTCTACCTGTTTGCAGAGATGTTAATAAATGTTCAAAGATACAGTATGACCCAAAAAAAAACATGTTATGCAAAACAATATTTCATGTAAGTCCAACTTTGTATTATGTAATGATTGGGGATATAAGGAGCAGGACGAGAATCATTCTGGAGTGTCTTTGCAAACCTCACTCGGCGTTGTCGTTGCTTGCTCACGGGTAGCAATAAAGTCTCTGTCAATACTTAATCCGGACTCTCCGATTCCTCATGTTTTTAGTTAGTTGAAGTGAATTAGATAAGGCGTTAATAGATTCCACGACAGAAGACCGCTAGTCCTAACAAACTCAACCTTTACTCCCTACAACTCATTGAGTCCAACAAAGTCATCGATCTGGCAGCATTTGGTTAAAAAGGACGACAAAAAAGCATGCAAAGTGTAGAGTAAGTTTGTGGGCAGATCAGCTAAAATGGTACGGCATGAGTACTTTTTTCTTAATATGTCTGTTATTCTTCATCTCCCTTTGAGTGGGAACCAGTGTTGTTTTTGGCAGGCATTTTAGATTTAGTTTTAGTCTTAGTCTTTTTGACGAAATGGTGACGTTCGTCTTAGTCTCATTTTCGTCATGGAAAAAAGGGGTCTGACGACGTCATTTTCGTTTTCGTCTTGCCTGACGAAAACAACACTGGTGGGAACACATCAGAATTGGCTTCTTGGCACGAATCCCAGCAGCATCCAGTGGGCCCCGTTATATTACACACAGATAAAAGATATAATCAATTCTTCGGTGGTGTCGTCTATAAACGACGCTGCCCGACGCTCCGTGGCTCGTCCGCTGTCTGCTTCATATTGAAGCTCTGCTCTAACCGAGTCGACTTGGACCGAGAGGGGGTCTGAAACCCAGTGCCCTTCTCCAAACAGCCCTTATGTGATATTGAGGCTAGCAGGCAGAGTACAACGCACTGTGGTAGATTATGTTGATCCAGAGATAACGTGCACAATGTTTTATAATCATCTTTTCACCGTCGACCGATCAATTGGTCAGAGTTGGTTGAATTTAAGACTACAGCCCGAATCATCATCTCTAATCAATGCTTAACTTTTCTCAATGGACTGATTTCCATATTTAAAGTTAACAGGTTGTTCCATAGAGCGGTCACTCTTCATGGAGACACAGCTGGGTCCAGGGGAGTCTGCTCTCTGCTTCTGGACTCTTCTAGAAAAACCAGAACCAGGATTTATGGACGTTCGATAGATGCTGTATTTTAATAATCTCTGATAAATCTTCACCTCTTCTCAATAAACTGATTTCCATCTTGAAATAGCACACGAGGATGATCCATAGACCAGCCACTCTTCATGGAGGCACAGCTGGGTCCAGGGGAGTCTGCTCTCTCCTGCTTCTCTGGGCTTCAACAAACACACACACACACACACACACACACACACACACACACACACACACACACACACACACACACACACACACACAAACAAACACAGCTTTTACTCAGACTAATGATGGGGTCATGATGCATCATTGCTGAGCTCTGAGATGGACAACAGTCACAGACAGAGAGATCCTCTTCTTACCTCTTAGCTTTGCTCCGACGGCCATGTTCCCCAGACAGAGTGGTCTTAGAGGTAGGACCCCCCTCCTCTCTCACCTCATCCATAGTAGACTGGAGAAAATACGTTCCGTCCCATACAGTAAAAAGTTATAAAAGTATAATTGTAAGGGAAGAAACTGAGGTTAAAGTGTGTATGAAACACATTAATCATGTGAAAGGTTTTCAAAGCGGAGAAAGAAAGGCTCCTCGCTGCAACGGACGGTTCAGATGAGGAAGTAACTTAGCTGAACCGCCCCTCTCAGCGCATGTCACATGTATTCTGGGGAAACGGGCAGCACACACACACACACACACACACACACACACACACACACACACACACACACACACACACACACACACACACACACACACACATATACACACACACACACACACAAAAACATCCCACCGAAATGTTGGAAGGAGAAGTACTTGAGGAACCGAGAGAGAGAGAGCAAGAGAGAGAGAGAGAGAGTGTGAGAGAGTTTTTCACTAAAGGTCTAAGATTAAATGATGCAAATAAAATAAAATGAATTGCTATCTATTGTTATCGTGGATATTTTTTCAACACATTTTTATACTAATCTATGTTTTCTATCAAATTTATGAACCAGCAGTTGAGTGAGTGGTCTAGCATTTGCCTTGTAGAGTGGATGTTTCTAGTCCAAGTCCTGAGTACGTCGTTGAATTCTTGGTGTCGACTTACTTTTGTAATTTTCTTTATATCAGAGAAATTAGGCCTAACAACTTACTTTTTACATACTAAATATGTCTTACAATATCCCTAGAACCAAAATAAAACTTGCAAAAACCCAAAGTAATGTTAATATTAATATTAATGTTACTGATAGTGAAGCCCTTGTCACAATGACAAAGACACTGCTGCATGGGAAATTGTCAGCCACATAAATTATCGACTACTGCAACTCACTCCTGGCTGGACTTCCTGCCTCTGTGATTAAACCTTTGCAGCGCATCCAGAATGCGGCAGCGTGCCTCGTGTTCAACCTACCGAAGTTCTCCCATGTGACCCCCCTCTTCCGGGACCTCCACTGGCTCCCTGTAGTAGCTCGCATCAAATTTAAAACGATGGTACTGGCATACAACGCAGTTGATGGAACTGCCCCTGCCTACCTCCAAGCATTGGTAAAGCCACACACCCCAGCTCGATCCCTCCGCTCAACTACCTCAGCTGGACGTTTGGTACCGCCATCGCTAAGAGCTAGCAAAGGTCGATCAGCAAAGTCACAACTGTTCTCGGTTTTGGGACCTCAGTGGTGGAACGAGCTCCCTGCCGTTCTCAGGACCGCAGAGTCGCTCACTATCTTCCGAAAAAGACTCAAGACTCCCCTGCCACCATAGCCACCCATAGCCACCCTCCCCCTTCTGGCCACCATTGTACATTGTATTGTATTGTATTGTGTTGTATTTTATTATAGTACTTGACTGTTTAGCAACTGCATTAGCTGCTATCATTGCTGTAACACAGGGAATTGGTTAGCCTAGCGATTGTTGTACTTGCACTTGGTTCTATGAACATCCTTTCTGTACCGACAGCGATATATTGTTGCACTTCTTATGACAAATGTACTTATTGTAAGTCGCTTTGGATAAAAGCGACTGCTAAATGCCCTAAATGTAAATGTAAATGTAAAAAAATTATATTCAGGCAGGCAGCCAAGACCACCTCTGTTGAAATAAATACTACGGTCAGTCCAGTGGTTAATTTGAGCCGGATCCTGCCGGTACAAGATCCGGCACCTCTTAAGTTTGCCCTCCCTGTGTTCCGGAACTTATTTGGGCAGAACCGGTACCTCTCATAAAAAAATAAAAAAATAGAAACATGTTTAAAATAAAATAATAATATGCATATATTAATTTACAGAACAAGTCCCATGAATTTTTTGTTGTTTATTAAGATTTAACGTAACATGAAAGTGTCGGAGATCTGTTGACACACTGAAAAGCTGCGGGCCAACAAACCACTCCCGACACAAGAGAAATTATGATAAATTATATCACAGAGCAGGATTGGGAACGTTTACAATATCTCATGTCAATTTACAATAGGCTGAATGTGTCAGCGTTGGCTGACTAACTCTTTTTAATTATGATATTAATCCTGCGCGCCTCCTCTTTGCAACGGAATTTGTTTAAGATATGAATCTATTTAATGAACGTAAACACTAAAACAGATATTTTCTTTTTAAAATAAATATTTGGAAACGAAAGTTCATGTTTCCCGCAGTGTGCCTCTCTTGTATTGAGCAGGTCTGCAGGAAGCAGGATTGCACTCTGAACAACCAAGTCGGTTAAAAAGTCACGGTCACGCACGACTCTGTGATCAACGCTGTCCAAGCATCGGTGGTGATGGGGACTTTCTCCGCTAAGGACAGGATTTCACGGAGGGAGGCTGCTGCTTCGCTGTACATTTTCTCCAGCCAAACAGTCATAGTTTGGCGACATGGCACTGTGTAATCCGCCTCAAGAAATGCGATCAGATCACGGAAGACTACGTCACATCTCTGGCAAAGGCTGCCGTATATAAAATAGCATGCATATGCATTAGTTATATTCTCAATTTAAATTACAAAGCATCCCTACAAAGTATTTAGGTTAACTATAAGAGAGTAGGTTTAGTGTGTGTCTGACAGGGGGCGTGCCATCACGATGGTGGCCCTCCATCCTGATGTCAGTCAGCCATCACGACGGACGATGACATCGTCCATCGGCACAACCCTAGTAGGCAGTGTATTTGTTTTTGTTCCATTACCTGTAACCCCCATACTAAGTCGGCGGATCCACCCCCCCTCTGCGTTCCGGGACCCCCCACTTTACAAATTAAGCACTGGGCCAGTCAATTTAGAATATTCAAAGGAATGGAAAATAAATGGCATGAAAAGTACTTTGATTTCTCCAGTAATCCTTCCTAAACTACTAATTGCGTGGGGATTGAACCCCAGACGACCGGGTGCAAGTCCGACCCGCTACCTCGAGACTAGCTCCCTATTTATGCATCCATGGTCCATATTCAATTAAAATATGCATTCAACCGATCAGCGATTTTTTGCCAGGTAGCCTCCCTGTATCTATGAATGGTTACGGTGGTCCCTTTTTGAGTTATTATATCCTTGTACTCCTCATTGACCTCCACAAGCAGCTTCTGTTCCCCGCTGGAAAAGATCCTGTTCGGTCCTTTTCTGACATTTGATCCATGATTCGACATTCACGGTTCTGGGCTGGTTACATATCTTGTGAGGAAGAACACTATGCTGGGATCCTACTGGATCTCAGCACTGGTTTAGGGCCTTTCAACAATGAGGCTCATGACAGAGCCCTCAGGCGGGCCCACCAGGCTACGGCAGGCGACTGACTTCATCCTCGATCACCACACTACACTCCCTGTTAACCACCTCAGCCCCCCCACCGCTCTCATACTTTCATTTTGTTTTTTTTTCATTTATTTTAGCTAAAGTTAATGTTGTATTTTACCTGCTTGTGCCCGTGCCCTTCTCTCTCCTTGTGCCACTAGTTGGTATATAGGTTTGAGCACCTCCTCTAACCTAACCTTGCCAGAGCCCAGCTATAACCTATGACTTCATGCTTCATTATAAATGCATCCCCTCCGCCCGTCCCCATTGATTGGTTACCTGTTGAGCCACTCCCACTCCTGGTAACTTTCCGTCCCTCCTGCCCCTCCTCCTCTCCCGATTGGCTCATACCCTGGTGAGGGATTAGGAGTTTACCCATTGGTTAATCAAACAGACGGAGCTGGTTTCCAATTTGTTTTTAGCTTATTTTTATTTTCGCCTGGTTGGCTTGGGCCTTTTTGCCTTTTGTTTTAACCCTATTAAATACTTTTTCTAACTGCTCTTGAAATATCAGTTAGGTTACCTTTATTCAACCTGGTGTTTGGTGTGACCAGGGTTTGTTCTGGCCCTCTACCCTGATCCAGCTTCTCCCGGTTGCTTCGACCGGTTGGTGAGTACCCCAACATCTGCGTGTTCAGCATTTAAGTGTGTTGAAGTGTGGTTAAATTTTACACACTGAAGACTACAAACACACAAAGAGAGAGAGAGACCCCCTCCAGCTAAATGACCCCTCTCCATCGAGAGACTACAAACACACAGAGAGAGAGAGACCCCCTCCAGCTAAATGACCCCTCTCCATCGAGAGACTACAAACACACAGAGAGAGAGAGAGACCCCCTCCAGCTAAATGACCCCTCTCCATCGAGAGACTACAAACACACAGAGAGAGAGAGAGACCCCCTCCAGCTAAATGACCCCCCTCCATCGAGAGACTACAAACACACAGAGAGAGAGAGAGACCCCCTCCAGCTAAATGACCCCTCTCCATCGAGAGACTACAAACACACAGAGAGAGAGACCCCCTCCAGCTAAATGACCCCTCTCCATCGAGAGACTACAAACACACAGAGAGAGAGAGAGACCCCCTCCAGCTAAATGACCCCCCTCCATCGAGAGACTACAAACACACAGAGAGAGAGAGAGACCCCCTCCAGCTAAATTACCCCCCTCCATCGAGAGACTACAAACACACAGAGAGAGAGAGACCCCCTCCAGCTAAATGACCCCCCTCCATCGAGAGACTACAAACACACAGAGAGAGAGAGAGACCCCCTCCAGCTAAATGACCCCTCTCCATCGAGAGACTACAAACACACAGAGAGAGAGAGAGACCCCCTCCAGCTAAATGACCCCTCTCCATCGAGAGACTACAAACACACAGAGAGAGAGAGAGACCCCCTCCAGCTAAATGACCCCCCTCCATCGAGAGACTACAAACACAGAGAGAGAGAGAGACCCCCTCCAGCTAAATGACCCCTCTCCATCGAGAGACTACAAACACACAGAGAGAGAGAGAGACCCCCTCCAGCTAAATGACCCCCCTCCATCGAGAGACTACAAACACACACAGAGAGAGAGAGACCCCCTCCAGCTAAATGACCCCCCTCCATCGAGAGACTACAAACACACACAGAGAGAGAGAGACCCCCTCCAGCTAAATGACCCCTCTCCATCGAGAGACTACAAACACACACAGAGAGAGAGAGACCCCCTCCAGCTAAATGACCCCTCTCCATCGAGAGACTACAAACACACAGAGAGAGAGAGAGACCCCCTCCAGCTAAATGACCCCTCTCCATCGAGAGACTACAAACACACAGAGAGAGAGAGACCCCCTCCAGCTAAATGACCCCTCTCCATCGAGAGACTACAAACACACAGAGAGAGAGAGAGACCCCCTCCAGCTAAATGACCCCTCTCCATCGAGAGACTACAAACACAGAGAGAGAGAGAGAGACACCCCCTCCAGCTAAATGACCCCTCTCCATCGAGAGACTACAAACACACAGAGAGAGAGAGAGACCCCCTCCAGCTAAATGACCCCCCTCCATCGAGAGACTACAAACACAGAGAGAGAGAGAGACCCCCTCCAGCTAAATGACCCCTCTCCATCGAGAGACTACAAACACACAGAGAGAGAGAGAGAGACCCCCTCCAGCTAAATGACCCCTCTCCATCGAGAGACTACAAACACACAGAGAGAGAGAGAGACCCCCTCCAGCTAAATGACCCCTCTCCATCGAGAGACTACAAACACACAGAGAGAGAGAGACCCCCTCCAGCTAAATGACCCCTCTCCATCGAGAGACTACAAACACACAGAGAGAGAGAGAGACCCCCTCCAGCTAAATGACCCCTCTCCATCGAGAGACTACAAACACACAGAGAGAGAGAGAGACCCCCTCCAGCTAAATGACCCCTCTCCATTGAGAGACTACAAACACACAGAGAGAGAGAGACCCCCTCCAGCTAAATGACCCCTCTCCATCGAGAGACTACAAACACACAGAGAGAGAGAGAGACCCCCTCCAGCTAAATGACCCCTCTCCATCGAGAGACTACAAACACAGAGAGAGAGAGAGAGACCCCCTCCAGCTAAATGACCCCCCTCCATCGAGAGACTACAAACACACAGAGAGAGAGAGAGACCCCCTCCAGCTAAATGACCCCTCTCCATCGAGGCTCCTGGAGCGGCAGCAAGCTACTCCGGCCTTCTCTGGCGGCCCCAGCTTCAACCCTCCCAGAGCGGGGAACGCTCCAACACCTAAGGCCTCACAGCAAAGGAAAGTGTGTGTGTGTGTGTGTGTGTGTGTGTGTGTGTGTGTGTGTGTGTGTGTGTGTGTGTGTGTGTGTGTGTGTGTGTGTGTGTGTGTGTGTGTCACCACACACACACAGCTCGCGGGGCCGTGTTGAACGCTCTGGGGGAGGGACTGAATTGTGCATGTGCGTACCTCACAGACAACGGAAAGATCCCAAAGAATAGTTCCAACTCGATTTTATTAATTTGGAGATCGTTTGACCCAAGAATCGAAATCTTGATCAAAATTCGATCTATTGCACAGCCCTACTGTAATGTCTTGAAACACCTCCACCGCTCTCTGCTTTTGATGGTACTCATGTGACTCTGACTTGTCACTGTTTTGTTGTGTTGCAGAAAGAATACGTTGAAGAGGCTGACTCGTGATTTCCCTTAGCTGGTGTTTCACAATCCCACCAAGCGCAACGTCTGCGAGCTGGTTTTTGTTCCTTTTTCTCTGCAGGGCTGTGTTGCACTGACTTGTGTCGTTGTTTCAATAGTGCAAATACAAAAGACACAGAGGAAAAAGGGGCTAATGACGAGAGAGAGAGAGAGAGAGAGAGAGAGAGAGAGAGAGAGAGAGAGAGAGAGAGAGAGAGAGAGAGAGAGAGAGAGAGAGAGAGAGAGAGAGAGAGAGAGAGAGAGAGAGAGAGAGATCCCATTAGTCTTGAAAACCAACCTGGGGCTGGGGGAGGCTGCACAAATGTTGCTCGTTGACCAATCAGTGGTCAGCAGGTTAACGTACGCTCACTCTGATCCACAGTGTCGTCCAATCACAGGGAGAGGGTTGGGCTCACAGAGGGAATATTGCATTGGGAATCGGGAATTGGGAAGAGTGTGTTTGTAAGTTGTGTGTGAGCAAGAGTGCGTGTGAGCGTGTGTACGATGAGCATGTGAGTGAGTGAGTGAGTGAGTGAGTGAGTGAGTGAGTGAGAGGATTTAAACAGTTATTGCTCAGAGGTGGTGTGATTGAGAGCAGGGATATGGCTGTTTTAGTAATGTGGTTGACATGGTGTGAATGATTGTTCATCTGAATTCTGCATTCTCCGTTCGCAAACAACATGAACAAGTATTACTATTGTAAAATGACGACTTTTTATTCAGAATTTAAAATGTACTTTTCCCAGGAACAAGGCCTCATGGAATTGAAACTTTTTTGCTGTGTTGCAGACAGGATACGTTGAAGAAGAGGCTGACTCGTGATTTCCCTCAGCTGGTGTTTCACATTCCCACCAAGCGCAACGTCTGCAAGCTGGTTTATGTTCCTTTTTCTCTGCAGGACTGTGTCGCACTGACTTGTATCATTGTTCCAATTGTGCAAACACAAAAGACACAGAGGAAAAAGGGGCGGATGAAGCCTCTTAGAGAGAGAGAGAGAGAGAGAGAGAGGGAGAGGAGAGAGAGAGAGAGAGAGAGAGAGAGAGAGAGAGAGAGAGAGAGAGAGAGAGAGAGAGAGAGAGAGAGAGGGGGAGGGGGAGGGGGAGAGACTAAGGGTTCTCATTAGACTTGAAAACCAACCTGGGGCTGGGGGGGCGTACGCTCACTCTGATCCACAGTGTCGTCCAATCACAGGGAGAGGCTTTGGCTCACAGAGGGAATATTGCATTGGGAATCGGGAAGAGTGTGGGTGTAAGTTGTGTGTGTGCGATGAGCGTGTGAGTGAGTGAGTGAGTGAGAGGATTTAAACAGTTATTGCTCTGAGGTGGTGTGATTAAGAGGAGGGATATGGCTGTTTTAGTGATGTGGTTGACCTGGTGTGAATGATTGCAACTGTTTGTTCGTCTGAATTCATCAATCTCCGTTCGTAAACAACATGAAAAATTATTACTATTGTAAAATGACGACTTTTTACTCTGAAAAGTGACTTTCTGCCTGGACGAGTGAAACATAAATGTACTTATCCCAGGAACAAGGCCTCATGAAAAAAGTTTATGTTGACACAAACACACACACACACACACACACACACACATTTTAGTCATTTATTTATGTTCACATTTTACAATAACAAATCTTGAACACAAACACTGGTAGATGCACTCATCAAGCCCAGAATCTCTTTGACATGTCTGATCTCAGTCTATGGATACAGGAAGCAGCGTCTCCTGTATCCACACACACACACACACACACACACACACACACACACACACACACACACACACACACACACACACACACACACACACACACACACACACACACACACACACACACACACACACACCTTTGCTGTTCTGCAAGCTGTGAGGGACACTTGCAGACGAACACTATTCTCAATTCAGTCCATACTCATTTTATCTAAAGTAAAATATTTACAAGCCAGGGCAACATGTTTGTGGTCGCTGTATGGCTCTGTTGGGGGAAACTGCAATAGATCTCAATAATCTTAATTTCCTCTTTTGCATTGCTGCGTCTCCAGATACGTGTGTGTGTGTGTTTGTGTGTGTGTGTGTGTGTGTTTGTGTGTGTGTGTGTGTGTGTGTCTGTGTGTCTGTGTGTGCTTAGTCTTGTTTTTTTTTCCCATGTCATCAGAATGATTATTGAGTGTATTTCGCAATATATTCTCAGCCATGGCAACATGTCTGTATTTGGCGGGATGGCTCTGTGGGGGAAACTCCCCGGCCGTCCGAGCAGCCTTGAAACACCACATCCCCATCAGGTCAAACAGTTTAGAACGCCCTGGACCAGAGATCTGAAGGGCTTCGCAGGCCGCTTCTTAAAGGACGCCCCCTGACCCTAGCCCCCCAAAGGGCAGGGAAACCCCCTCTAATGTCAGGGAACCTGGAGAAGGAACCCAGAAGAGGGATCCCTCTCCAGGGATGGTAGGAGTGCAATAGGAGACGTAATAATGTGCAGACGTAATGGTAGCATAACAACTGCTATCTGATTGCTATCTCTTGTCTTTATGGTCCAACACTTAAAAGCTGTTGCTGTAGTTATTTCATGATGAATAGAGAGAGAGAATTTCAGGAGTTTCTGGCTGCCCTTTGTGTCTTTCTGTCCTTCATCGATGCTGGTATCAATCTGGTCTAGGAAGAACCACCAACTTCCAGGAAAGATAAACTCCCCCTTATCAACCAGAGTGGTGTGCACAAGGCCTTACAGAGTGAGAATGGACACCTGGACTTGTTCCTCAGCTTCCTCCTGGGCCTGACTGATGTCCAGTTCTCCTCGGTTTCCCCGATAAAGAGACAAATAATGCAGGAACCCGACGATCGGAGACTGCTTCGATCGGGATCGCGTTCCTCTTTCACGGCGCAGAAGAGAAGAGAGAGGAGAGGAAAGGAGAGGGAGAGAGAGGGGAGAAGGGGATGGAGAGCGACAGACAGAGAGAGAGAGAGAGAGAGAGAGAGAGAGAGAGAGAGAGAGAGAGAGAGAGAGAGAGAGAGAGAGAGAGAGAGAGAGAGAGAGAGAGAGAGAGAGAGAGAGAGAGAGAGAGAGAGAGAGAGAGAGAGAGAGAGAGAGAGAGAGGGAGTTTAAATAGGTTTAATTATCAGAAAAGGAGGAAGAGGAAAGGAGAGGTAGAGAGAGAGGGAGAAGGAGGGATGGGCGAGAGGGGAGAAGGGGAGGGAGAGCGACAGAGAGAGAGAGAGCGAAAGAGAGAGAGAGAGCGATAGAGAGAGAGAGAGAGAGAGAGAGAGAGAGAGAGAGAGAGAGAGAGAGAGAGAGAGAGAGAGAGAGAGAGATAGAGAGAGAGACAGAGAGAGAGAGAGAGAGAGAGAGAGAGAGAGAGAGAGAGAGAGGGAGTTTAAATCGGTTTAAATATCTTATAGCTAAATAATATATATTAAATAAGTGAATGATTAATTATCCTGTGGATTAATTGTTAGAGTTGGAGATTGTACTCAAACGCAGTTACACATCAAAAGGAAAGACAGCGAAGCTAAGCACTGCTTCGGGACCACTATAGTTCTAGTTCTAGTTCTAGATATAGTTCGGACCGAGACGCTCTGAAGGGTCCTTCCTGCAGACCCCCCGGAGAGGAGCCCCAGCAGCAGCAGCAGTACCCCCCCCCCCATGCTGAGTGTGGAGGGGGGTCGTCTGGTCTCCTGAAGGTCTGAACCGGCGGGACTCGAGGGGAGGGAGGAGGCGGACCCGCTCAACCAATGGGAATTCCGAAAGGCGGTGGCGCCATTAGTTACTGTGATGGAAAATCTACATGTTGTATTGTTTTGGTCTATATGAATTTAAGTTTTGTTGCTATTCTGTGTAATTTAAGATAGGGCCTACGTTCTACTCCATGCGGGTCATTTAAAGGGTAAACCGTCAAGGGTAGAGTGATGCATTTTTATTGCCTGCCCTTTCCTATGTTTCTTGTCATGTAAATCACCGTCCATGCAATCCTTTGATGTGTGGGCCTGTTTTCTCGACCCCCTGGCTAGTGCCAACCAAGCCAGGGGTTTAGATGACACGGCCGCTACCCCCTCCAATGGCATTCCCCACAGCTGCAGTTGTAAAGATAACCATCTGGTACACAAAGGATTTTGGTATTGGGGGACCACCCCCTAATAAACCCAAACGAATAAGAACTCATTGATTAGAAGACTCAGTGGACTTCTCCCCAGCGTACCTTGAGTATGAAGTAACACGTAAAGAGAAGCTCCCATCTGGGGCCTCAGATTATTGTAATGTATGCCTGTTATGTTGTTTGTTGATGCATGTTGTGATGTATCTTTGTTCGTACTTTTATTACAAATATATGTAACCACTAATTGTCAACAGTATTGTGTGCTTTTTGCATCTAAATATCTCATCTGCTTAGACGCAATATCTGATACAGAAATTGCCACGACAGTTGGGGGCTCGTCCGGGATATCTAACCTGAAGATTCTACGAAATATCAGCTTCCAATACAGGTCTGAGGATTCGTTCTCAGTCCCAAAGCTCTACCTCGCCTCCAGGTGGCTGCAACCAGACTGTTTTATGGCCAGAGGTCGAGGAAAGGGTGCCTGTGGGGATAAACTAGTGGTTCTTCAGTACGGTATCCAAAGGAAAAAAGAATTCGAGCAGGTGAGATCACAATACTGTTAAAGCTTCAAAATAAAATCCGTTACAGAAACGGTATATAAATGTTTCGGTAAACGTAAACTTATATCTGAACTTAGGCCTCGTTCAAAGAAACTCTGTTATAGGAACATGCGGTAGCTCCGTTTCGCTTCCGTCAATATATATAGCTATATAGGTAACAGAAAGGGCAGCTAGAGTCTGTCAGGGACGGTAAAGGGAAACCCGTTGAAGCGCGGTTGGTGTTATATATATATATAAATAATAATAATAGGTATTCATTAATAAATATATGTATATGTGTGTAGTAACAAGGAGGTTTCGGCGATATTAGATAATTTGTTAAATAATAACTAGTGTAAAAGGATCTAAAATATGGGGAACAAATCTGGAAAAACAGAGATAACGGGACCTGCGAAGGTGATGTTGGAGAAGCACGGTGAAGCGGCTCTGGAGGGTTTAAAATATTGGTGCAAACTGGGCTTTCCTGAAATGGGGAGTTTTAGCTTAAAACGATTACAGGAGTAAGAGAGACGATTGTTGGAATCCGAAATGAAAAAGAAAAGTTCCAAACTATGTTGGTGTGCATTTTATTTGTGGGAAAGAGAGGGCCAGGATAGAAAAAAAAATCCGCCAGCGACAGAGAGCGTAGAGAGTGTAGGGATTTTTAATCTAAATGTCACCCGAAATATAGACCCGGACCTGGACTGCACCGGTGGACCGCGTGCGAATCCCCCTTCTCCTCCCCCTTATGACAACGCCCCTGAAGCCGCATCATCGGACAATCTCTACCCTGACCTCAAAGATGAGGAGAAAGCACCCGATTGCAGCACGGCAGGAGATAGGCCTGCAACTCGTAGCCAGAGGAAAGCTCCACAGCAGGCGACGGCCACACCGACCAAGCGGGAACCCGTCGCCAGCCGCTTGAGGAATCAGGGAATGGCGTTCTCCCCAACTCCTCAACATGGGGACGTGATGGATGGACAATTCCCCATGATCGAAGTACTGAACCCCCAGGATGGCAGACCAGCATACGTTTTCCGTGCATGGAGACCCAGTGACATTAAGGACATAGCGGAATGGCTGCCAGACCCATCTGTAGTGGGAGGGGAGCCTTCGCCACAGCCCTTCAAGAGTTGGTCCAACAACACAAGGCCTCCATCAGCGAAGTTCGCCAACTCTGTACGTACAGACTGACCCTAAGGTGGGGTCGGATCCAAGGCGACATGCCCGGGAGGGACGAAGCTGATTTAATGTTAAATTGGGATCAAGGGTCCGTATACCGCCGGCTGGTAGAGGGACTGTGTGAACGGGCCAGGGGGGCGTTCCCCATGGTTAGAGATTGGACCGCTATTCGAAAAATCAAACAAATAGAAGGCGAGACGGTGGCTGACTTGATGGACCGCGTTGAAAAGGTGTTCAAGATCCACGGGGGAGTGCCTGTACCAACCGACCGGGTGGTTCAGACTCCGTACGAAGAAAATCTCACCGCGGCCTTCCTGGATGCGTTGACCGACAAAATATCGGAATTCATAGAGACACACTGCATTGGGTGGCGTACCGCCAGACTTGATTTGATTGTAAGTCACGCAACCCACGCAGAAAATCTCTTCATGAAGAAAGAAAAGTTCGAGAAGAATAGAAAAGAAGAGATAACCAAGAAGCTCCAGCTCGCCCAACTGGAGGCCCTGGAGAATCCTAAGCCAACCCGTCGCGACAAAGACCAAGGAACCGACCGGCCAGAAGAGAGAAAGTCCCGTGGAGAAATCAACCGGGACTGTTTGTATTGTGGCTCCAAGGATCATTGGTTAAAAGATTGTCCCATTAGAAATGAGAAAAACGATGAAGCGGACGGCTGGGAAACCGCACCTTCCCGTGAAGTGACTGTGAATCACCCAAGAGGCAGAGGTGAAGGGGGGATTTCGCATTGACGGGACGCCGGAGCAGGACAGATCCAAGGAGGAGGTATGAGCACCATAACACAAACACAACGCACACAAGCACCACATCCAAATTATTGTTGTATGGTTCTCACCAGCCTTAAGCGAGCTGATCAGCTAAATTTAATATTAGATATGGTTATTTTAAACAACGGGCTATTGTAGACAGTGGACACTCGATTATTACAATCTAACACAACCATTTTAATGGTCAACCATATCACACAACCATGACATGACTCCAACTGACCCAGACTAACCCCGACTGACAACGTGACGGGGACAACAGAAGTGTATTGCCTAATATTGAAAATGCCGATTTTTATATTATGATATTTTGTTAATGTTTAATGGCCAAAATGGCAACAAGGTGAATTAATGAACGTATGAGAGAGATTGGAAGAGGTATGTGTTATGGAAGGAGAAGAGATAGATGAGAACGTAAGGCAAGACAAGATAAGGAAAGGGGTGGGGAGAAAGATAACCCATCTGCATCGAGTTTTGTTCAAATAGATCCGGACCTGGACAACGCTCCTCCTTCTCCTGCTTTCAGCCCGACCAGTGGCCCAATACAGTGCAAATACCCCACGTCACGACTCCTCTACATCAGACTTTATGAAGTTACAGACCATGGGAGGCCCACCCGAAGAGCTACGGAACGGTCTGCTGGACGACACAAGGAGACAGTCCAGCAGGACCAACAGCACCAGAGTGGTGGCCTCCATGGTGCCTGTGTAGCCACAAGGAAGTGGCCTGAACATTGAGACAAAGGAGGGTCTCAGAGACGAGAGAGACGTGGGGACAGGCACTTCAAAGGACAGCCCGTGATGCAAATGAGAGGCAGAAAGCAGAGAGAAAGGGGGAGGCGTGTCCAGGCGGATGGAGAGAAGAGCAGTGTCCAGGCGGATGTAAAGTATCGCACTAGACACAGCATTCACACATATTACAAGAGAAAGATCTAATGTGTAACTAGGACTGTGTATACATTGTGTGATAATTTCTTACATCTGAAAGGTTTGAAAGTTATTAGGAAAAGTAGTTTGAAGGATCAAAGACAAGTAGAAAAGTTGAAAGTTAAAGAATTTTTTTTTTTTTTTTTTTTCAGAATTAAAGTAGAAGGTTTTTGGTGCGCTCGCAACAGCAAGCCATGCTTACAGGCCTGGGCTTTCCCTTATAATGGTAAATTGACACATGGGAAAGTTCATGCGTCAAGAGGGGGGATGGGGAGCCCACAACAACAACCTTGGGTATACCAAAGCAAACCAAAGGAAATAATTACTCAAAAAGAGAGGAATACCGTTTAAATGTTGGGTTATACTGTGTGTTATTAATACTGACTGGATTGACAATTAATATATTAGAGTAGTAAACATTAAGTGCTTGCCAACTACTCATGTGTTTGTATCACGGAAGCAGCATTAAGGACACATCAAATAAGAATATTTTTGTTCAGAAATGTTTTTAAAAGGTAGCCTTGTTTCTTTGTTTTAGTTTTTTTTTCTGTTTTTATGACTTTTGAATATATGGAAACAGATGACTTGATTGTGATGTTAGGTGATTTTATGCTACCTTCTGTAAAAGCGAACGGTGGTATAAATATCTGTACTTGGAGGCCATGGTCGGACATAGTAGATTATGAACATATGCATGTTGTGATTAAGTGATCATTTTAATCCTAAAGGTTGCATAATTTTGTGATTATAAATAATCAAAGGGGGGATTGTGATGGAAAATCTACATGTTGTATTGTTTTGGTCTATATGAATTTAAGTTTTGTTGCTATTCTGTGTAATTTAAGATAGGGCCTACGTTCTACTCCATGCGGGTCATTTAAACGGTAAACCGTCAAGGGTAGAGTGATGCATTTTTATTGCCTGCCCTTTCCTATGTTTCTTGTCATGTAAATCACCGTCCATGCAATCCTTTGATGTGTGGGCCTGTTTTCTCGACCCCCTGGCTAGTGCCAACCAAGCCAGGGGGTTTAGATGACACGGCCGCTACCCCCTCCAATGGCATTCCCCACAGCTGCAGTTGTAAAGATAACCATCTGGTACACAAAGGATTTTGGTATTGGGGGACCACCCCCTAATAAACCCAAGCGAATAAGAACTCATTGATTGGAAGACTCAGTGGACTTCTCCCCAGCGTACCTTGAGTATGAAATAACACGCAAAGAGAAGCTCCCATCTGGGGCCTCAGATTATTGTAATGTATGCCTGTTATGTTGTTTGTTGATGCATGTTGTGATGTATCTTTGTTCGTACTTTTATTACAAATATATATAACCACTAATTGTCAACAGTATTGTGTGCTTTTTGCATCTAAATATCTCATCTGCTTAGACGCAATATCTGATACAGAAATTGCCACGACATTACCAGGTGGACCACAACAGTTGAAGTGGAAATAAGTGAAGCAACCGAACGGACACAAGAGCACCAGAGAGGCTCGGTAGACCTCTGTGTTAACAGATTAAACACAGACACGCACACACACACACACACACACACACACACACACACACACACACACACACACACACACACACACACACACACACACACACACACACACACACACACACACACACACACACTGATTAATTTGACTATTAAGTCAGCACTAAAGCATCCAGTACCACCACTCGACTTTGAGACGAGCTGACGTGTGTCGGGTCCCAATGACCGTCCTTAGCGTCCTTACCCTAACTCTGACCCTCCCCCTAAGCCTAACCCTGACCCTCACCCTCACCCTGACCCTAACCCTCCAACAGCTACAGCCTACCTAAACTTAACCCAATTATAGTTTTTTTGCATTGCATCTCTCTTATGTTGTCATCTTACTTTTACCTCCTAAAACCCCCCTCCCTCTATCTTACCCCCCCTCCCGCATCTCTTTTGAATTATTCAAGTGTGGCCCTTTCTCTATTCTTTAATGAATGCACTCCCATCAAACCATGGATAACTCTTACCATAATGGCTTCAGAGTGTTGGCTTCAGGCCACGCCACACCACGTAGGCCTCCTCTACTAGCTGTTAACCCTGTAGAAAGAAACACAACAAGCAATTTAGATCTGAGTTCAATAAAAGTTTGCCTCAAATTATTAGAAGCTATTCATCACAGAGAGATTCTTGAAGAAGCAACCACAAGAGGCTCCCCTCCAACAGGGATGGCTCAAAAGGTAGCTCACCTGACTTCATTCATCAAGCCAGCTGCTCCAAACGACACGGTCCTAAATAAAATAAAAGATAACACCACAAAGTGGATGAAGCAGAACCTGACTGCTCTAAAGAACACTATGCTGGGATCCTACTGGATCTCAGCACTGGTTTAGGGCCTTTCAACAATGAGGCTTATGACAGAGCCCTCAGGCGGGCCCACCAGGCTACGGCAGGCCACTGACTTCATCCTCCATCACCACACTACACTCCCTGTTACCCACTACACTCCCGTTATCCCCTCTCTCCTGGCCCTCCCACCTCTGTCCCTTAACCTAACCCCAGGTTTTCCTCCCCCCTCTACTATCACACCTGGCCTTCAACCACCCTCACAACTAGAGGGACCCCCCCCCACCCCAACGCCTCCCAGCACCTAGACTACACCCACTGCTGGTCCAACACCACCCAACGCCTCCCAGCACATAGACTACACCCACTGCTGGTCCAACACCAACACCACCCAATGCCTCCCAGCCCCTAGACTACACCCACTGCTGGTCCAACACCACCCGACGCCTCCCAGCACCTAGACTACACCCACTGCTGGTCCAACACCACCCAACGCCTCCCAGCACCTAGACTACACCCACTGCTGGTCCTCCACCAACACCACCCACCACAGCGGACCTCAGTCCTCACCAACCCATCGATACAACAGCAATTACTAGTAACTCACCCATATCAGGAATGTCCGCACTCAACCACGCCCCCCCCCCCATTTAGTCACTAGGCCTAATGGCCTCTCACTGGGACAGCGCCAGCCCCCCCGTCGTCCACCAGGGGGCGCCTGTACCTTTGGTTTCTCCACCACTCTCCCGACTAGCAGAACCTGCTCCTGGAAACAGCAAGCAGAGTCACCAATCACTAATCACTACTAATCGCAAAAAAATGTATTTCTTTTGATCATAGTTTTTTTTGTTTTAAGGTTGCAAAAGTTACAGGTTGATCTTTAGTTGCTTATGCCCGTGCCTATTTTCCGTTGCACCACCAGATGGGGTCAATGGACTGATCCTATATCCCTAACCTAACCCTAACCCTCACCTTAACCCTCAACCTCACCCTCACCCTAACCCTCACCCTCACCCTCACCCTCACCCTTACCTGCGAGTGTTACCTTACCTAGCCTCTGAAGAAGTTGTTGTACAACCAAACGTCAGGTACCTCTCTTTATACCTTTTTTATTTATTTGATCATCCCTAGTTTTTCAAAGGGCAATCCTTTTACGCCATTAGGGTTATTATTACTTTTATTCATTTTATTATAGGGTTACTTTTTTAAGTAAGTAAAAAATACCTTCGCCAGGCCGAGTTGTTTAATGTTTTTATCTTTTTATTCCTTTTAGTTTCCTTCGGTAAGCTCTTACCTGGGGAGTTTTAAGTAGGGCATGTGAACCAGCTCCCAGGAGACCTCCAGAACACAGCAGAGCCACAGAAGAACTCTTCCCTGTTGGTTGGAGAAGCCAATCACGGGCCCCCACTGAGCCCCAGCAGGTCTCAGGAAAAGGGCCCCCGGACTATCACCACCTGGGGGACACAAACGGAGTCAGAGACTCACCAATCCATACTAAGGACTCTCCACTCACCACCCCCCATTGCTGTGGGGGGAGCCCACTTCTACCCCCCCTGGTTCAACCTGTTTTTATCACCAGATCCACTGTTCTCTTCTGCTTTTACTCATCTGATTGTTTTTAACCCTTTTTATTTTGCTCTTGACTGGCATTCTATTCTTGTTTGGTCACCATGTTGCACCAGGGATCTAGATTTGTGCCCCTGTCGCACTCTAGTGGAGACAGGGACACACACACACACACTCTCTCTCTCTCTCTCTCTCTCTCTCTCTCTCTCTCTCTCTCTCTCTCTCTGTCTCTCTCTCTCTCTCTCTCTCTCTCTCTCTCTCTCTCTCTCTCTCTCTCTCTCTCTCTCTCTCTCTCTCCCTCTCTCTCTCTCTCTCTCTCTCTCTCTCTCTCTCTCTCTCTCTCTCTCTCTGTCTCCCTCCCTCTCTCTCTCTCTCTCTCTCTCTCCCTCTCTCTCTCTCTCTCTCTCTCTCTCTCTCTCTCTCTCTCACTCTCTCTCTCTCTCTCTCTCTCTCTCTCTCTCTCTCTCTCTCTCTCTCTCTCTCTCTCTCTCTCTCCCCCTCTCTCTCTCTGTCTCTCTCTCTCTCTCTCTCTCTCTCTCTCTCTCTCTCTCTCTCTCTCTCTCTCTCTCTCCCCCTCTCTCTCTCTCTCTCTCTCTCTCTCTCTCTCTCTCTCTCTCTCTTATACTACTATATTCAGTGTGTCTTCAATCATCCTCTTGAACTTCTCAATATGTTATATATACATGGTTGGAGGTCCTCCACACCCCCCCTGAGAAGAGGGAGACCCCCCCCCACCCATCTACGAGGCTAGACACACACACACACACACCGAACACACACACACAAACACACACACACACACACACACAGTCTTAGCGTGTCAAGATGTAACCCCCGTCATGGCCCCCCCAGCGTCTAACATAGCGCTGTTTGACTCAACATGGCCGCTCTGACGGCTGCAGACTCAAACGCTTCACTCTGTTTCTACTGGTTTAAGCCTGCGCCCCTGGAAGACGGTTAACTATTTTAAACATTAGCATCGTTCATTTTTGTTATTTAACACCCACACAAACACACACACACGCGCACGCACACGCACACACACACACACACACACACACACACACACACGCACAGTTCTGTGAAGTCATTCAGTCACTGCGGTGAAAGGATGAATTAGGTTGTACAAACCTACCTTGAAGGAACCTTTCATTATGTGTTCATTCAGTGGGGTTGGGTTGGTGTTGGGTCTCTTTCTCTTTACGCCTGGTAATCTAAAACTGGAGGGAGAGAGGGAGACGGGGGGGGGGGGAGAGAGGGAGACGGGGGGGAGAGGGAGACGGGGGGGAGGGAGGAGAGTGAGACGGGGGGAGGGAGGGGGAGACGGGGAGGAGAGGGAGACGAGGAGGGAGGGGGAGACGAGGAGAGAGAGAGAGACAGAGAGAGAGTGTCCGGCCGTCTGTCTGTGGTTTCTTTCTACAACTGACAAAGAGACACTGAGGCCCCCCCCCCCAACCAAAACCCAGGGAGGAGGTCCCAGAATAAAATCGGAATAACATTTATTGTTTTATTTATAATTTCTGATTAATATATTATTATTCTTAAGGCACTTATGGAAGCATTATTCAATAATAAAACAAGAATTCATCAGCTGAACACACGAGAACATTCAGTTGGATCCACTGAGTCGTTTATTACAATTATGCTTCATTAACAAAAAAGACAGAAAAATAGTCCCTTACATGTACACAATAAACACGAGGACTAAAACAATAGAAGCAGCAGACTTTACAAATCATCAACAGGTGAGCACGTATCTTTCATAACTGAACATGTTCTGTGACCGCTTGGTTCCCAACAGAACACAAAAAATCAAGATTCAGTTTAAAGTAATTTACAACATGCAACATTATCCCATAGACCTCTTGGTTATTATGAATAAAACATAACATCTGCTTTAAATCAGGTCGCAAATCAGGATTATGACAAAAATTTTGATATATGAGCCCTTAAGACTTATTACTGTATCCACCAGGACCATTACTGCCACAGAGACACTGAGTCATCAGTCCTCTCAGTGTGTGTGTGTGTGTGTGTGTGTGTGTGTGTGTGTGTGTGTGTGTGTGTGTGTGTGTGTGTGTGTGTGTGTGTGTGTGTGTGTGCGTCGGAGGGGCGGCACTTTTCTTTTTTGAGTCCCCCCCATTTTTTCTACAACTGAGGGGCGGAGTCGGAGGGGGCCCAACCGACAGAGACGCTGAGGACCCAACTGAGGGAGAACGGCCCCCCAGAACTGGGAGGATCCTGCTCCCACGCTCTCTTTCTACAACCGACACAGAGACACTGTGGCCCCCACTAGGGCTCCCCCTGGGGTCCGCCTCCACCCCCAGACCCCGAGCCCCGGGAGGAGGTCCTCCTGGGTGAAGGAGGACCAGAAGGTGTGGAGGTGTGTCAGTGTGTCTGAGGACCCTCCTCCACCTGGGGACACTCTGTAGAAGGACAGAGAGCCAGCAGGCCGGTCCAGATACACTCCTACTTTGGTGGAGCCAGCGGCGGGGAGAGGGAGGGCTGTCTCTGTACCGTTGTACCAGGCATAGTAACTATCATCAGAACAATAAAGACTCCAGGACTTGTTGTTCTCTCCAAGCTCACTGTCATCAGCCAGTCCTCTCCTTGTGATTCCTCTGTATGTCACTCCTATAACAACCACTCCTTCCCTCTCTACCTCCCAGTAACAGCGGCCAGTCAGAGCCTCTCTACCCAACACCTGGGGCCGGGAGTCAAATCTGTCTGGGTGATCCGGATACAACTGGTCCTCTCTAACCCGCGTCACCTTCCTGTTGTCCTCAGACAGAGAGAGTCGTCTGAAGGCCGTGTTGGGGTCCAGTGTGAGGTCACAGGCATCTGAGGGAGAACCAGACATGATGAGCTGCTGAACCATTCTTCATCCTCTTCATCGTCATCATCACTAGTACTGTTCTCCTGCGCTCTGTGTACATATACATAGATATGAACACATACATACATATACATATGTACACATACATAGATACACACACCTCAACAATAACGTTATGAACACATCAACAACAATATTATGAAAACATCAACAACAATGTTATGAAAACATCAACAACAGTGTTATGAATACACTCATTCATCACTAGTACTGTTCTCCTGAACATGACATGGGGGGGGGGGGGGGGGGGGGGGGGGGGGGTCATGTGATGATAGTTACACTATTGCTACATCAACAACAAACATCTCTCCTTGGATCCAGGACTTACCAAAGACAAGCAGCTCAGCGCTGTGATTGGCCGTGCCAGCGCTGTTGCTCGCCATGCAGCAGACCGTGTTCACGCCGTACCTCCCACCTCTGACGAAGAGGAAGCCCCTCTCCACCCAGGCCTCTGATTGGTCGTCTGTGCTGTTCCTCTCCAGGGGCCTGCCGTTGTGGAGCCACTCTACTGTGGGCTCTGGCGTGCCGCCGGCGTGGCAGGTGTAGCGGGCCGTTTGGCCCACGGGCAACACGTGGGTAGAGGAGTGGAACTCTGTGATGCTGGGGGCCTCCTCCTCCTCCGTGTGCATCACTGAACCTGAAGAAACCAGGAGGAGAGGAGTGAACGTCTACAACACGGATCTAGAGATGCAGCGTCAGGCACTCCCTTCACTCTCTCCTAACACCTGTCCACTAGAGGGCGACCCAGGAGTTTCACACCGAGTATTCTCGCCTGCCATTTCAAACATGATTGAATAACACAGCAGTGTCTACAAAGATTTCCCAGGGAGATTAACGAGTCAGGGGCAGAGCTTGCAGAGAAGAAAGCAAAACCTTTAACCAGCTCCAATTGAACCCAACGAAAGCAATCGCAGAAAAATATGCTACGTAAACACTAGAGATGTGCAGACAGAGTAAGAGTTCATATTTTAAACTGTTTAAAATATGCAATGGATTTGTGGTTAATTAAATGTAACTTCTGACTATCAGCTATTTCTTGTATGCATCCTAATTATCTCTTACAAGTTTTGTATTGCATATCTTTTAAGGTGATTATAACCTGTTCAAAAGGTCCAACCATTTTCTTTTTTCTGTAAGCCTGAAAAGAAATGAATTGAATGAATTAACTCTAATTAATTTAATAACTCTCATAACTTCTATAAAACCCTCATTAGGGTTTTATAGAAAGCCCTAATGAGTTTAATATTAATTAGTATTAATACTAATTAATATTAATACAAATTCTTATAACAATTACAATTATTATGATTATTTACATTTACATTTAGGGCATTTAGCAGACGCTTTTATCAAAGGGACTTACAATAAGTACATTTGTCATAAGAAGGGAAACAATATATCACTGTCGGTTCAGTAAAGATGTTCATAGCACCAAGTGCAAGTTCTAACAATTGCCAGGCTACCCCATTCCCTGTGTATAGCAGTGATTGCAGCTACTACAGATGCTTCACAATTAAGTACTATGAATATATGCAATGTAGATTAAGTGCGTATAACAGTGTGTACATTAAGTCTCAGGACGTACAACAAACAATGGTAGCCGGAAGGGACTGGATGGCATTATAATTTTACTATAAGAATGAATTATTATGGTTTTTATTATTATTATTATTGTTGTTATTATTGTTATTATTATTGTTATGATTAACAATAATAATATCAATAATAATAATAATATAATTTTTACTTCCATTGTTATTTTTATTTTAATCAGGATGATATGATTTAGACTCACTGAACTGCAGGGAGATTAAGAGAATACTCAGCAGTCCGAATATCAGCAAGACAATGTTGCAGGACTTTAGGGCTGTTCAGGAATAGGACACACACACACACACACACACACACACACACACACACACACACACACAAACACACACACACACACACACACACACACACACACACACACACACACACACACACACACACACACACACACACACACACACACACACAGTTATGTACACAGGGATATATTCATACTGCATTACTGTCATTCACAGTCCAGACACTCTTCCTACGGTCTGCAGAATCCTTCCCCATCTAGAAGAAACATCAGAAGTACTGTAGCTCTCGTGTTGAATTATGAACACACTTAAGCAGAACAACTGGTCTCCAGCATGCTTGTTATTATTCCCTGATTATTGACATGACCACGCATACAGTTAAACAGTAATACATTCATACACACAGTTATACAGTAACACATAAACATAATACATACAAATATTTATTTGAGTGGTTTATTTATTTTAAATGCTCTAAAAAGGTCACCTACCAAATCTTCTGTGGCTGGTCTTCCTCTGGTCCAAAGACTTGCCCTCAGGTTCCATAGTGAGTCCAGGGTCCGATTCAGAGACATTGTCCATGGCTCCTCTCTGACAGCTTCAAGGGCTTCTGCTCTCAGCCTTCAGCCCTGCTATATTAGCTGGAAAAACGGTGTCACATGTTTTAACTCTGACCAATCATTGGCTTGCAATGATTGGTCAACACAAACACAAACACACACACCACACAGACAAGCTGAATGTCAGAAGATTATTTGTCTTGCATGCACTTTAGACTTCATACAAGGCTTTGCTTATTTATACAAGGCTATATTTATTTAGGCTTTATTTGTCTGCATAAATGCCTTGCTTAAATGTAACTGATTTGTGCCTTGAGAAAATATTCTCATTGGTTTTGCTTGAAGAATACAATATTCTGGGGTTTGATTCTTAATTACTTTACCTGTCACAGCAGCAACCATTAAAATAACGTTCATGTAATGTCTTTGCAGCAAAAAAAATTAAGTTGTTCAGTGCCTGTCGTGCTGGACTCGAATTGACATCATTTATTAATTCATCTACTTCACAGCAGTTAGCTTCCCACTGTAGTTGCCCGCTAAAGCTGCTAGCACACCGCCGCGCGGCAGCGGCCCTGATAACCGCCTCGCTGCCGGAGGGTTCACGCGGCGGTGGGAAGGGCCAGGCTGTCAGGGTGTGGGTGTCTCCCTGTGTTTTTCCCTCCTGTGTTGATTACTGTTCCCTCCCCTAATGTGTCTCAGCTGTTCCTCGTTGTGTTTGTTATTTAAGCCCTCGTCTTTCCTTTGTTCGGTGTGCTGTCATTGTGGTTTGTGTGTGGTTTGCTGTGGTTAGTGTTGGTTGTAGTCCTGCGTGTTCCGTGTTCATTGTTCCCTTTCGAGTTCCCTGTTGTCTCCCGAGTTCCGAGTTGTCTCCCGAGTTCCCCGATACCTGTGCCTTAGCCTTTAGGCCTGAATAAAGTGCCGTTTACCCTCAATACTGTCTGCGTTTGGGTCCTACCTACCTGCCTGCACCCCCGCCTCCCCTTAACAGAATGACAGCACCGTCACGATGGGACCCAGCGGACGCGCAATTTGACCGTAAGTTGGAGGATTTGATAGCCAAAATAAATAAGACAATGGACCCAGCGGACGATCAAGTTAGCCGTGAGTGGGAGGATTTATTTATTATGAAGGCAATAGATCGCTGGGAGAGTTTGGGGTACCACCCGGTTCCTCCTGGCACTCCAGCTCCCGCACTGACTCCGGTCCCCGAGCCCTGTCCGGTTCCTGAGCCCGCTCCTCGCCTTCCAGAGGGGGACCGGCCTCTTCGCCTGCTTGAGGTGGTCCGCCCTCCGCTCCTGCCTGAGGGGGCCCGCCCCCTGCTCCTTCCAGAGGGGGACCGGCCTCCGCTTCTACCAGAGGGGACCCGCCCTCTGCCTGGCCTTCTACAAGAGGGGACCCGCCCTCTACCCTGTCCACCAGAGGGGACCCGCCCTCTACCTGGCCTGCCTCCTGAGGGGACCCGCCCTCTACCTGGCCTGCCTCCTGAGGGGACCCGCCCTCTGCCTGGCCTTCTACAAGAGGGGACCCGCCCTCTACCCTGTCCTCCTGAGGAGACCCGCCCTCTACCTGGCCTGCCTCCTGAGGGGACCCGCCCTCTACCTGGCCTGCCTCCTGAGGGGACCCGCCCTCTACCTGGCCTTCCTCTTAAGGGGACCCGCCCTCTACCTCGCCTTCGCCGGCCTCCTGAAGGGTTCCGCCTTCACCGCTGCCGGTCTTCTGAGGGGGTTCTGTGCCACTGCAGGTCTCCTGAGGGACTGAGCCCTCATCGTCCTTGCCGCCGGCCTCCTGAAGGGTTCCGCCTTCACTCTGCCTCTGCTTGCCGTCCGCCTGAGGCTCCCTGCCATGCCCTGGGGTAGTTTTCTGGACGCCCGCCTGACGTCCCTCGGCTCTGCCGCAGTCCATTTTTTTTTGATTCCCCCCTCCTGGCGCCCCTCCACCCACCCGTTTTGGGTTTGACTTTCTTTGTTTTTTGTTTGTCGTGGGTCGCCTGGGAGTCGACCCTTAAGGGGGGGGTACTGTCAGGGTGTGGGTGTCTCCCTGTGTTTTTCCCTCCTGTGTTGATTACTGTTCCCTCCCCTAATGTGTCTCAGCTGTTCCTCGTTGTGTTTGTTATTTAAGCCCTCGTCTTTCCTTTGTTCGGTGTGCTGTCATTGTGGTTTGTGTGTGGTTTGCTGTGGTTAGTGTTGGTTGTAGTCCTGCGTGTTCCGAGTTCCTTGTTCCCTTTCGAGTTCCCTGTTGTCTCCCGAGTTCCCCGATACCTGTGCCTTAGCCTTTAGGCCTGAATAAAGTGCCGTTTACCCTCAATACCGTCTGCGTTTGGGTCCTACCTACCTGCCTGCACCCCCGCCTCCCCTTAACACAGGCGTTCTTAAAGCAGCTGCTATTGCTGCCGCTGCCGGGCGGCTGGCGCCGAAAGTTTCAGCGCAGGAAAAGATGAGCGGTAGGGCAAAAATCTGTGCGTGTTCACGTGCGCGGCAACCGCTTCCTGGTCCAACAACAGACCAGTTATTCATTAACTCACCTGGACCAGAGCTCTACTGGTAACAAACCACTGTCTGGACCAGAGCTCTACTGGTAACAAACCACTGTCTGGACCGGAGCTCTACTGGTCACAAACCACTGTCTGGACCAGAGCTCTACTGGTAACAGACCACTGTCTGGACCGGAGCTCTACTGGTAACAAACCACTGTCTGGACCGGAGCTCTACTGGTAACAAACCACTGTCTGGACCGGAGCTCTACTGGCAACAGACTACTGTCTGGACCAGAGCTCTACTGGTAACAAACCACTGTCTGGACCAGAGCTCTACTGGTAACAAACCACTGTCTGGACCGGAGCTCTATTGGTCACAAACCACTGTCTGGACCAGAGCTCTACTGGTAACAGACCACTGTCGGACCAGAGCTCTACTGGTAACAAACCACTGTCTGGACCAGAGCTCTACTGGTCACAAACCACTGTCTGGACCAGAGCTATACTGGTAACAGACCATTGTCTGGACCAGAGCTCTACTGGTAACAAACCATTGTCTGGACCAGAGCTCCACTGGTAACAGACCACTGTCTGGACCTGAGCTCTATTGGTAACAAACCACTGTCCAGACCAGAGCTCTACTGGTAACAAACCACTGTCTGGACCAGAGCTCTACTGGTAACAAACCACTGTCTGGACCAGAGCTCTACTGGTAACAAACCAGTGTCTGGACCAGAGCTCTACTGGTAACAAACCACTGTCTGGACCAGAGCTCTACTGGTAACAGACCACTGTCTGGACCAGAGCTCTACTGGTAACAAACCACTGTCTGGACCAGAGCTCTGACTTGACTTATAGCCGGTTAAAGTTAACTAGTTGATGCTATAGTTAGAGTCAAACACTGCCTGGTGTATGAATGGGTTTCACGATCACAGACAGTGCTATTGTGGTCAATTGTTTGAAGACATGGTGATTGTCTCAGTAGAAGTGATGGTCATTATGCTCATGCAAGTCACCTCTTTATGTTAACCCATGTGTGTGGTATAGGGATTTGTTTTATTTGATTATGCATGGCTCATCTTACACATGTAGCAAATTATGTATTTTTTAAATCAGTTGAATGAATAAATTCACAAGTTGATTTTAATCCCTGAGTACCTCACTGATCTACATTTGATGTACCTGTAATGTTTGAGATATATATTCTTGCCACCTATTTGAATGCCATTTAAATACGTTAGTACAAGGCCAATCACACACACACAGACAGACACAGACACAGACACAGACACACATGGAGCGATTGTTGACGGGGGGGGGGGGGGGGGGGGGGGGGGTATGGAGCGATTGTTGACGAGGGGGGGGGGGGGGGGGGTATGGAGCGATTTTTTCTTTTTTTCCCCAAGGGATAGCTCCGCTTCATCTTTCTACACTGATGATGCAATGATGCGCATGGGTAGCTATCTGACGTCCGCGACGGACAGTTACGTTGTCAGGTTTTTTTTTTTTATTTTTTTACTGGGCCTTTATTATAAATAATAAATTTGCGGGGCCCTACGCAACGTGCGTAGTGTGCGTATTGAAAGAACCGGTACTGTATCCTCCCTCCACACACTGATGAAGAGGTGATGGAGACTCCACTGTTGTGTGTGTGGTCATATCCTCCCTCCACACACTGATGGGCAAACTGGATGTTGGTTGTCCCGAGCTATATACTATACAGACTATATAGATATTGTAGCGGGCCAGTGGGTGTGGGGTTTCCACGCTACCAAGTTGAGTAGACAAATGACACAACTCCCAGAGCAGTTCCAAGCACAGAATGGTTAATTTACCTTGTAAATGAAACCAGGGTGGGAAAAGGGTCATCCACCTCTTATATGATCCAGTCCAACACTTTCCACCTCTCTCTCTCTCTCTCTCTCTCTCTCTCTCTCTCTCTCTCTCTCTCTCTCTCTCTTTCCGTTCTGTGCTTCCAGGCGATCACACAGATCCTGCCTGTCCTTTCCTAGCCCTAGCTTCCCTAGCTCCAGCTCCTCTTCCAACTCCAACTTCAACTCCCCAGTTGTCTGTTTGCTAGCCCTCTTAACCCCCAGCACCACCTATAACACCTCCCTGGCGTCTGCCACAATATATAGTGTGTGTATATATATATGAAATAAATGATTGTGACGTAATTGTTCGATTGGCCAATTTCATTTGATGCCTCAAATAGTGACTTAAATAGGCCTATTTTCTTTACGGTAAAAAAAATAGGGGTGTTTCTCAGTTTCATAAACATCCGGGGCTTAGCTTAGCCTAGACTGAAAATGAAACTGCCAAAATTATTTGTATGCTTTATTTTGCATGCAAATTGTTTCATAATGCTTTACCTAAATAAACAAAATACAGTTTATTATAGCTTTCCATAGCTGCCTGACTGCTGTGCTGCTCATCCCCAACATCTAAAGTTCCATTCAAGTTATTTCAGAGTAAAATGAATACAAGTGAGACAGACCTTACACACACATGGATCTGACTGGGGATAGGATAGGTTAATTCAATTAAGGTGGTAAACAGGTTATGTTTTTAAACTGTTTATTCTCTTGCCAGATAGACTATCTAGACTAGGCTACTTTTAAATATTTGTAATTTTATTTATTTTACCCAAAAATTATATTCGGGGCTAATATGATTCATGTACTTAACAATGTACATTGTTAAATGCATGAATAGGCTTGAATTTAAAAGTAACATGGATGTTTTATATTTTTAGAAAATGGATAATGTGAACATTGCCGAATAATATCATCATGTATATTAAATGTATTGCAGGAGTTTAGCTTGACATTAACCAAGTTAAAAGGACAATTAATGAACCGCACCAAACATGCAGAAGTCAATGTAGGATTTGAATAGACAGTATAAACAAAAACACCTGACAGAAGATTAATGCATACATTTGCAAAGGAAAGCAGAGGAAACCATTTTCCCAAATGAATCATTGCAAAATGTCCCAACCATTCAGAAGGCAGGTGAAGAGGTTTGTGTTAAAGCACTCCTCCCTGACCAGCTCTGTCCCTGACTCTAAACCCTGACTCTCAACCGTAACGCTGAACCCTCTGAGGGCAGGAAGACGCTTCTTCAGAGTAAAGGTTCAAGAAGACACTCCTTCAGAGTAAAGGTTCAAAAATATATTCGTATGCTTTATTATCAGAGGCGGACAGAGTACACAGCTTCCTTACTTGAGTAAAAGTACAGATACCCCTTGCTAAATTTTACTCAAGTACAAGTAAAAGTACTACAGTCAGATGCCTACTTGAGTAAAAGTACTGAAGTACTTGTTTTTAAAAGTACTTGAGTATGAAGAGTACAAGAGTATGTTTTCTAAATATTGCATTACTACTGCCACAGTGCTTACATTTATGTATAGAAACGTCCTAAATGGAGTTATGAAAAATGTTAACACCTTGGAGAGTGTAAAAGGAATTGAAAGTAAAATCAAGTAATTTTCATCTTTTTACCATGGCAATAGCACAATAGTATACAGTATAACAGTATACTCAAGAACATAAAAACAATTGCTCAGCTTACATAAATATGCAATATCAGAAAAGAAAATTCAGCTAACAATTCTATGTATGTGTGAGTCAGTGGCGTCGCTAGGCTGTTTTATTCGGGGCTAAAGCCCCGGATCTAATTTGATTAGCCCCGAATCTTTTTTGTTAAAAAAAGAAAGAAAAAAAATATTATTATTTATTTATTTATTTATTTATTTTTTTGCTGCATGCAGAGCCTGTGCCATATCCGCACGTCGCACATGCTCCCATTTGTTAGGACTCTTGCGTAGCTAACTGCTAGGAATTTCTGTTCTACTGCTCAAGATTTTAAGCCATGAATTGATGAACTTGCATTGAAGAAAATATGTCAGTTTTCTGTGGGCTGTAAATAGGCCAATCTATGAGGCTAAATAGCATGCCAATATTGATGACTGATTGTGTCACATGTCGAAGGATGAATGCTAACATGATTTGTTTCCAACTTTGACCTTAAGTTACAATTTAGCTAACTAGCTAGCTGCCCACCCTTTTCAATTCCAATGGTGGCTGTCATTTCATCACCAATGTTAAGTGTCATAAATAGTTAACACTGGTGCTGAGTCATGATTCCTAAAAAAGAAATACCCAAAACATGTGATGTGTTTTCAATTTGCAGAAAGTTTTGAAAAATCCAGGATGCCTGAGAGCCTTACTGCATTATACTCCATAATAGTTGTTTCTTTAGGAACCTGAATGTTGTCTTTTCCTTCACAGAAAAAAAAATATTTCCACTATAAAATGATGCAGACTATCTGCAGGCACAGATAGATGAATAAAAATCCACCAGAATGCAGGAAATTAAGTGTTTGACGCTTAAAAGTTTCTAGGGGAGCACCCCCATACCCCCCACCTATAATTTGTCCCCTAAAATGTTGAAATGAAACCTAGCCTATAGGGCTGTCATTTTTTCCAAAAATGAAATTCGAACGAATTTCGAATGTACGAATTCCCCCCCCCCCCCCCCCCCCATAGAACACGACAACAGTCTTGATTTTTTATGTTGCTCTTTTTATTTCTTGTGGAAATCACGTATTCCTACTGAATTCATAACAGCACAGGATAAAAACACATCTTTGATAACACATTTGTAAACACAACAAGAGGAATCTCCGACACACAAGTGCGGCTGTCTTTTACACATTAACAATAATTTGCGCGGCTGTACACTCTGTGCTGCTCCGCTCGGCAGTTGTTCCTCTGCTGCTACATTTCGGTGGTAAGCTAGCAGATATGTGCGCAAATTTGATGTTGTCGATAAGTAGGACAGCTCTCTTTTACAAAGACGACAAACGGCCTTGTCTTTGTTTGTGACTTTTCCACCCACGGTGTAAAAGCCAAAATGCTTCCATACGCTGCTTTTTAAATGTGATGGTGTCGGTATGGTCCGCTCAGCATTGTACTCCTCGCAATTCTCCATTTTTAATAGCAATTTTTTAATAGCTGTATCTCGGTTCGCGTTCTCTTCAGTTACGTTTTGTTTCAAAGCCCTCTTGGCCTATCTGTATCGAATGTTGATTCAACATTCGATACTAGAGGTGTCCGATATTATCGGCCCACCGATATTATCGGCCCGATATTAGCATAAAAATGTAATATCTGTCAATATCGGTATCGGATTTTCTTTGCCTTAAAACCGATTTTATTTTATTTTTTTATTTTTTTATAGCTCAAATAAATGTTTTCAAAATTGTGCAGTACAGTGCACATTGTAATTGACTCATATTTGTGCATTTATTCAATTAAGGTTATTGAGTTTTAGTTAAAGAAACATACTGCTATGTTGCATATAGTTGTTCAGGTACAATGCTTTATCATTTGTGAAGTCAAGTTTGCCCTATTTGTTGTGGGCATTGTCAAGATTATCTCAGGGAGAGTGTAATCCAAACTGTTGTCTGAGACCATTAAAAAAATAAAAATAAACATGGCACTTTTCCCTTAAATTAAGTTGAAGTATTTTTCTTATTTTGCACAGACAATGTTAACATTTGGAAAGCCTTGTTGCATTCAAGAATGCATCCAGTGGGGCATCACAATAACATTAAGCATGTTGTGTTAATTCCACAACAGGAGATATGTAATGTTACCTAAATTAGGTTTGAGGAAAAATAACCCAAATATCGACATCGGTATCGGCTGATATCGGAATCGAAAATTTAGAGTTGGACAATATCGCATATCGGATATCGGCAAAAAAGCCAATATCGGACATCCCTATTCGATACAGATAGCCAGGCCAAGAGGGTCGGCAACAGGTCAAACTGATATACAATTTTAGCGCGCCCTCTGCTGGATCGAAAGCAGACTACTTAAAATGGTCTGAAGTTCTTATGAGACGGCAGCACACGCAGTTCGAATGGAGAATTACACTTCGAATTCAAACTTTTCACCCCACCTTCGAACGAATATTCGAACTTCGAATAAAAAGTGACAGCCCTGCTAGCCTTTATGACCCTCTACGCAGGTTGTATACAATATATTCATAAATATGTTATTTTTACTTTTTGGATTAAAAAGAAGGCATGTCAGTAAACTCCATGTCGGCCCTTAGTGTGATTAGTGGCCCTTTGTGAAAATGAGTTTGACACCCCTGATATAGGTAATGTAAGGTCTGTCTCACTTGTATTCATTTTACTCTTAAATAACTTGAATGGAACTTTAGATGTCTGGGGATAAGCAGCAGTCAGGTAGCTATTCAATGCAATTACCTGCCTATTTTTTTTATTTAGGTAAAGCATTATGAAAATAAATGTGCATGCGCAATAAAGTATACAACAAAATTTGCCTGTCCTATTCCCTCTTGGGCTAAGCCCCGGATGTTTCAGAAACCTAGCAACGCCCCTGGTGTGAGTTTCTCCGTTTTTTTATCAATCAAATCAACAATCGTCTCTCATCTAATTCTGACCATGGAGTTGGCTTTGGCGGAAAGCAAAGGTGATTGCTGATATTGCTGGAATCACGTTTGAGAGGGAAACAACAAATTGAGGGTTTCCGTGATTTTTCTTTTTAAGGGTCCAAGCCAACAGGTTGGATCCCTATTGTTTTTTCTCCTTTTATTTTTTATTTTTCAGAAGGAGTAACGGGTACTCACGGTTATGGATAGAAATGTAACGGAGTAAAGAGTATAATATTTGCCTCTCAAATGTACTTGAGTAAAGTCATGAGTACTACCAAAAAATGATACTCGAGTAGAGTACAGATCCCTCAAAATTGTACTTAAGTACTGTACTCAAGTAAATGTACTCCGTTACTGTCCGACTCTGTTTATTATGCATGCAAATTTCTTCATAATGCTTTACCTAAATTAACAAAATACGCGGTTCATTATAGCTTTAAATAGCTACCTGACTGCTGTGTGCTTTCAAGTTATTTCAGAGTAAAATAAATACAAGTGAGACAGACCATACACAAACACACACACACACACACACACACACAGACATACAAACACACACACAGACACACACATGGATCTGACTGGGGATAGGACGAGTTAATTCACTTGAGGTGGTAAACAGGTTATGTTTTTTAAACTGTTTATTTACTTGCCAGAAGGACTATCTAGACTAGGCTACTTATTATATATATTTTTTTTTTACCCAAAAATTATATTCAGGGCTAATCCAATAATATCCGGGGCTTTGGCCCCGAATAAAATGGCATAGTGATGCCACTGGTCAATGCATTGTGTGTGTGTGTTTGTGTTTGTGTGTGTGTGTGTGTTTGTGTGTGTGTGTGTGTGTGTGTGTGTGTGTGTGTGTGTGTGTGTGTGTGTGTGTGTGTGTCTGTGTGTGTACCAGTATCCACTATAAGCGGGTAGGTAACTTGGAGGCAGGCTGTCCGGCCCCCCCAATTAGAAGCAATGCATGGTAATGGTATATTCTTTAGTATTAATTAATTGGCTGAATTAGATTTGACATTTCGTTGGACAGCAAACGAACAGCTCCGTCCGATAGTGGGTCTGGACTTCCACCAACATTTCATCATTCATTTTCTTCCATTTTGATTGGGTGGGCATGGGGCACATTTGGGTGGGCTGAGCCCCCCCTTGCCCCTGGCTGCCGCCGGCCCTGCTAAAGACCTGACCCCAGCCCCTATGGACCCCCGGTGGGGGGCCCGGAGCCTCGCCGACCCAGCCACTACACCTTGGGGACCAGGACTCCGGAGCTGGCCCTCCCGCTGGGCCTGGACGTGAGTCTCTTCTGACCAGGTCGCTGCTTTTACCGCGTTCTCCGAGTCTGCTTCATCCCGTCGTGTGCTGCGTGCGGAACGCGTCCGTCGGCCCAGGGGCGTTTTGAGGCGTTGTACGCGCCTTGTTTTCACGGGTCCGTGCCGTACGTCAACTAGCTCCATTTAGACTTTTCTTTCACTTTCTTCCAACTCCAGTTTAGAATCAGTAGGGAACGTGTCGCACGCGAGTTGATGAATGCGTTCAGAGTGTCCACTAGACCACTAGATATCAACTAGACTACACCCACTGCTGGTCCTCCACCAACACCACCCACCACAGCGGACCTCAGTCCTCACCAACCCATTCATAGTAACTCACCCATATCAGGATGTCTGCCCTCGACCACGCCCCCAGCAGATCCATTACCCAACGTGTATTGATCCCTAGCTCACCTGACATAGTCCAATGGTGCCCACTGACCCCAGCCTCTCCCCCTCCTCTCCCCCTCTCCACCTCCTTCCTTTTGTTCTAGACCATCAAATGTAGATCAACCCAGGACCCCCCCCCCCCCCACTGAACCATTGGTACCCCCCTATCCTAACGGGAAAGCCTCCCTGTGGGCTCTGGCCATTAGGAAGCCTCTTATCATTATGGGGGATTCTAACATCGCCCCCACCCCCACATTTAAACGGTCGGGGGTTCAGGCCCACAGTTTCCCGGGAGCGACCCTCAGACACCTCACTGCGGTCCTGCTTGGATTCCCCTCCCCCAGGCCTGGCATCAGACCGGTGGTTTTTAGGTAGACATAAACAACGGTCTTAGGGAACAAACAGCCGTTACCGTTATCAAAGACATCGACGACGCGTTGGAACAGCCAGAGCTGAAGTCCCTCAGGCCCGTCTCGTCATTCCTCTCCTCTCTGTTTCCATCGAGCTATCCCTTCACCAGCTCCACTGCACTGAGGCCTCCAGCAGCTTTGTGAGAGACAGCATAGAGGAGGTGGACCCCCGATGCGGTCACCTTAAACAACGGTCGCTCCTTCAACTCCAGACGACCCAGGACAGCGTCCATTGGGCTCCGGGGACGGGGGTTAGGGCTATGCTACCCATAACCCTAACCCTTACCCTCTTATTCATTGGAGGCTTCTTTTATGTGAAAGAATGGTATGGATGTGTGAATGGTTTTACTATGTCTTATTTATCTTTTTTTATATTCCTTTGATCTATTATGCACTTATCTTTACCCTGTGTGTTTTTAATACTTCTTGCATGCTTTTACCATGTTTTTTATATATATATATATATATATATATATATATATATATATACATATATATATATGTATATGTGTGTGCAATTTTAGGGTTCTTGCATTTTTCACCCATGAATTCACTGAGATTGCAGTGTGCTCCTTTTATTCCTATATTTTATATAAATGTGCATGATTTACTATTAATGAGAGGATGTGTATGGACGGGTCTGGATGCGTGGATACATGCGTGTGTGTGTGTGTGTGTGTGTGTGTGTGTGTGTGTGTGTGTGTCTCTCTCTATACATATGTTTACACATATATATATATATATTTATGTGTATATACTTCTATGCGTGTGTGTGCGGGCGGGGTCCTCAGATCCCCCCTTTTATTTACTCTGATGTACTTTTCATCCTTTCCAATAGAAGTGTGTTTCTATGGGCCCGTTGGCTGTGTCACCGTCAGCAGTTACCAGGGACCGTCCTGCCGTCGCCTCTACCCACCACGGGACCACCACCCTCTCCGGCTACCCACCACGGGACCACCACCGTCACCGTCAGCAGGTCAGAGCCCCCTCACAGCTTCACCCTTTTGAAATAGATCTATCTTTATTGAAGTGTATTCACCCTGGAGGCCTACCTACACCAATCGCACCAAGACCACACAGCCACACTACCACACACACAACAGACGCACGCTACCTCCCACACCTACATCCCTTTATAGACCCCCCAGCCTTCTGTATAGACTAGAGATGCGCGGTTGGTGGTTGCAACCGCGGACTCCGCGGTTAAACCGCGGATCGGGCGGGTGACGTGACAAAAAATAATATTTTAATTAAATTCGGGCGGTTGGCGGTTTAACCAACGAAATTCAAAAATATATACACATTGTTAAATGTCGTTACCTACTTCCAAGCACATTTTGAAATAATCCATTTCTTATCAGGCAGTAAATTGGTCTCTCTGTCTCTATCACACACACACACACACACACACACACACACACACACACACACACACACACACACACACACACACACACACACACACACACTAACGGAAGCAAAAAAGTTTAAATTAAGTGACGATCCGTCCCATGTCTCGTCTCCACAAACCTGCAAGTTATGAGACAGCTGTCAGTATTGGAAGAAGCTTTAACGTCTCGTAGATGAAACTGCCTGGGTTATTTTGTTTCGTATAAGTTAGGCTGACCAAACGTCCTCTTTTCCCCGGACATGTCCACTTTTTACGTCCCGTCCGGGGCGTCCGGGTTTTTTTTATTAATTGATGATAATGTCCGGTTTTCGGACATTATCTCGTCGCATATTTGTTTTTGCCTCGTCGCATATTTGTGTTTCTGGGTCTTTCACATAACCTACTAGTTATTACCATTGTATATGTCTATGGTTATTACAGCCTTCCAAGTTCTGGAAATGATATCTCCCTTACGTTCCACCTTCTTGCGCGAGCTGACTCTAGAGAGAGTCTGTCATTGGGCGACCGATCTCAGGGTTGCCAGAGCCACGATAATTATCCTCCAAATACGACCAATTTGAGCCTTTGGTACGTTACTTTGCCATTTCCAATCTGGCAACATTGAGCACCTTGCCGCTTCCACTCTGTTTACAACAGCACATTACATCTGCAGCCATGCCTAAACGTAAATGTAAGTTGACGGACGAACTAAAGAAAAAATACCCATGTTTTCGCCTCGGCCGTGATGCTTCGCCCCCCCCCACCCCGCGACGAAGTGTCCTCTTTTTCACAAACTCAAATCTGGTCACCCTAGTATAAGTTATATTTTAAAACAGCATTGTAGCCTACCACTCGTGGAATATGGAATTTCAAAGAGATGATGGAGTGATTTGACTCAGAAGTGACATCAGGCATTGGCAGCGCGAGATGTGCAGAACAAGTTAAACTTCTAGCTCAGTAACATCAACACCTAAGAAAGAAGGTAAGAAAAATAGTCGGAAAACTTTGATTTGCAAGGCAAGCAGGCAAGTGTTGGGCTTGTTACAGTAGCCTATATAGCCTTCAATGCGGTGAAATTTCGGAATTAATAGGCTCGAGTCGGCGTTTCCTTAAAAGGCTATCTTTCATTTTGCAAAAAAAACAACACAGTAGGCTATATTACCATACTAAAATGGTGTACCAAATTGCGTTTTATTACAATGATAAAAAGGTGTAGGCCTACTAGCCTATGGTAAGGTCAGGTTTGCCGATGTGCTTGGCTATTTTAAAGTTTCTCCCTGTGCATCGATCGGAGACAGACGTCACTTCACTGATAATATTCTGGGGATAGGCTACAACATAGCCAATAGGCTTTCATACTAGGGACTTTATCCTTTCTAGCCTCGCGTCAGATGCGCATATACCTAAAAACAACAGGCGGATGGCGGGCGGGTGCGGTTTTGAAAATTGGTCAAAAAAATTGTTGCGGATGGATGGCGGGCGGATCAAGCGTTTTGTGATGCGGTTGCGGATGAAATAATAGCCCATCCGCGCATCTCTAGTATAGACCCCCACACACCCACCATCACCACAATAGACCCACACACACATATCAAACCACAGAACACACCAGACCCACACCAACACACCCACACACACAACCACTCAGACCACAAAGACCACCTCCACCATCCACCCGTCCACTCCTCCCACCACCACCAACACACACCCGGTACATTGCACCAGATGGCCCAACCCGTGGAAAAGACAAAGTATATTTTAAAATACTCCAGGCCCTGCACCACAGGGACACAGCGGACAGAGCGGTGTCCTCCGGGAACTCCCCAGGGGGATGTCACGACAGGTCCACAAATTATCCCACTTCATCAAACCCATCACCCACAGACACCACATTACAAAGAAAGAATGACAACACCAACACCTGGATGCACAATGACACGTTGATCCTAAAAGAACACTACACACACACAATAGACCAACTCACACAAACACCCCAGCCCACCAACACACTCTCACTTAAGACCGCTACCAACTGGGCGCACAAGAGATTGGGACACAGACCATTACCCACCACCTTACATCAACTAGAACACACACTACTCCATACACCGTCCGCCCCTCACTCACCACTCATCACCAACCCACACCCCCTCAACCTACTCCCCCCCTCCCCCATACCGACCAGTCCCCATACCACCCCACCTCGAGCCTGGACCTTCCCCTCACCGACACCTCCACAGCCCTCACTCAGCCACACAGACCCCCCCCCCCCCTCCCTCCCTCTGCCTCCCCAACCAGCACCCACACACACCCTAGATCACTCTATTCAGGCCCATGCCCCACACTGACGGAACTCACAACTATACACACAACCAGAAACACAACAGACCGGCCCTCCCCCTCCCTCAAGGATAAGGGGGAGGGGTAGGGCCCCCACCTTCCCTACCTGCAGCAGGAGCCAGGACCCCCACAGAGTCGCACCACACACCCTCCACACCACCTCAGATCAATTACCCCCCCCCAACTCAACCAACCCCCCCCCCACCCATCCCCACCCTCTCCCCCACTCCCCCCAGTCAGAAATCCTCTCACCAGATGAACCTCCACCTCAGAGGACCGAGCAACAACCAACACACCACCATACACCACCCTCTCTCCAGAGTCCCCCCTCACTCCATCCAGACACTTGCATCCAACCTCTCCCACTCCCAACCCCCGCAAGGAGACAATCATCCACCTAGACGCACAGGTCAATCATACCCATAACTCCCCACCAGATTCCACCACACCCCACACACCAACACCCAGCAGACCCCTCCTTAGATCACACACACGCACCAACCTCATTGTGGACCTTGTTGACTCCATCTCACTAAAATCCATTCCCCCCCCCCCCCCCCCCCCCCTCCCTCATAGGTGTCACCAGTGTCCTGGCGAAAAATCTAAGAGCAATGATGAACACTGTTAAAAAAACCACTGTAATTTTACAGTAAATTACTGGCTATAAATTGCATTACTTTCACAGTACTGTTACAGTAATTAACTGTACATAGTTTCACAGTAATTTACAGTAAATAGTTCACAGTAATTAACTGTACATATTTTCACAGTAATTTACATTAAATAGTTCAGAGTAATTAGTTCTATTTTCATAGTAATTTGCATTAAATAGTTCACAGTAATTTGTTCTATTTTTACAGTAATTTACAGTAAAAAGTTCACAGCAATTTGTTCTATTTTCACAGTAATTTACATTAAATAGTTCACAGTAATTAGTTCTTTTTTCACAGTAATTTACATTAAATAGTTCACAGTAATTAGTTATAATTTCACAGTAATTTACAGTAGATAAATCACAGCTAATTACAATTAAAGTATGAATGCCAGACAGCAATAGAACAAGCAACATGTAGCTACACTGTTAATAATTACCAGGGTTTCACAATATTTACCAGTAAATTATTATTATTATTGTTATATTGTTATATTGTTATATTTGACAGTAAATTACTGTGAAATCACTTCACAGGTGCTAAATGTGATGTTCCCAATATAATACTGTAATTTCAAATGTCACTGTTATTTACTGTGATATTTGCATTACAAGGATTTCACAACATGTTAGTGTACTTTTCCCCAGTAAAATACTGTAATCAGACCATTTTGTGTGAAAACACAGTAAATTACATTAACGCACTGCATTCTGGGAGATCCCGCAACTTTTAACTGTCAATCAGCAGCAGATATTCTGCCATTTGCCGCCAAGTGAAGACAGAGGAGGAAGAAACTTCGATGATAAGCTAAGTCCCTCTCAGTTTTAGCATTAATAAGTGGTTAATCTTAAATTCAGGCGGTTAAATGTGTTGGCAATTAGTCAGAAAATATGTGTTAATTTTTTCCATTTTCCCCCCAATTTTTTATGATAATTGAAATGTGTCTAAAGCCTAAATTATGGTATTATTACAAATATTATTACAAATATTGTTGACCTTATGTGGTGGATTTTCTACGGTTATTTTAGCTCGACTTTTTGATGTGAGGCACAAGTTATTGGATTGATAGCAGGGGCGGAGTGGGGCACTAATAGCCACCGGGAGAATCCTCCCCGCCCCCCCCCCCCCCCAAATCAATGATATAATTATAATTAAGAAAATAAAAAATTGTAAAATAGGCCACAGTTCCGCTCTGTGCGGAAGAGAATTGGCGCTCCGAGAATTGGCGCACTTCCTTACAAGACCGGTAAACATAGCAACGCCGGTAAACAAAAGCACTTTGATTCTGGCTGTAGTGCTTCCCTTACTACAGCCATCTACAGCTTTTGGCCGTGATATTATCTATACAATTATATTATACTATTATATATAGAACGTTATAAGACGCTGTCACGAGACGCTGTCAACGCCTGAATAATGAAGAATTAAATGAAGTAAAAAAAAAAAATACAATAAAAAAACCATGAATGAGACATAGAGAGTAAGCAAGTGGTATATTTATTGGTTGGATGTTCCCAAGACATGCATTGTTTATTTCGGGGATTTTCACGGCGTCTTGACAGGAATAAATTATGCTCAGGGCCGGCTTGCAGATGCCTCGCGGCCGCTCTCAACTGTGGGTCGGTCCAACTGACTTCGCAGGCCGCTACACAATTGTGGGCCGGTCCACCTGACCTCGCAGGCTGGGCCAACTACGGTGCACATGCGCATTTCGACACTACCCCCCGGGGAGTCTGGGTATTCGTGATGCCGGTTGGGAAAAAGGGGTTTATTGCCTTTTGTCAATTTGTTTCTGTTAGGTTAAGTTGGGTCAACGGGTTTGGGGTCTTTATTGTTTGTGTGTTGTTTATTGTGCGTAGTGTTGCCGCCACCGTTACCGAGACTTGCATGTCCGTTGGTTGGGTGTGCGGTGCGCTGTGTGTTGCGGGTGTGTGTTAAATAAAGGCAGCTCTCGGGATCGTGCGGTGTATGAGGCACGAGAGTTGCGTCACCGATTAACCTGGGCTCCCTTCTCGTGCAGAACAAGTTTGACCATAATGTCAAACTTGTTCTGCACTTTGGTTTGCTGCATTTAGACAGCGATTCTCTGCTGCTGAACTAGCTACATGTTGCTTGTTCTATTGCTGTCTGGCATTCATACTTTTATTGTAATTAGCTGTGATTTATCTACTGTAAATTACTGTAAAAATAGAACAAATTGCTGTGAACTTTTTACTGTAAATTACTGTGAAAATAGAACAAATTACTGTGAACTATTTAATGCAAATTACGGTGAAAATAGAACTAATTACTGTGAACTATTTAATGTAAATTACTGTGAAAATAGAACAAATTACTGTGAACTATTTAGTGTAAATTACTGTGAAAATATGTACAGTTAATTACTGTGAACTATTTACTGTAAATTACTGTGAAACGATGTACAGTTAATTACTGTAACAGTACTGTGAAAGTAATGCAATTTATAGCCAGTAATTTACTGTAAATTTACAGTTTTTTTTTAACAGTGTAGTTCAGCCGCAGATAATCGCTGTCTAAATGCAGCAAACCAAAGTGCAGAACAAGTTTGACATTATGGTCAAACTTGTTCTGCACGAGAAGTAAATCAGGATTATGATAAAAATGATATCAGAGCCCTTAAGACCAAAATTGGTGCCGTCTGAAATTATACAAACATTTACCATCAATAGGTATTTTATGTATGTTTGAAATAATAAATGTGCTTATCTAACTATTGGAGATCTTAAAAGTCTTTTCATGGCTTATCATGCTATACCAGAAGAGAGAGAGAGAGAGAGAGAGAGAGAGAGAGAGAGAGAGAGAGAGAGAGAGAGAGAGAGAGGACTGTAATTGCCAGTGTGTGTGTGTGTGTGTGTGTGTGTGTGTGTGTGTGTGTGTGTGTGTGTGTGTGTGTGTGTGTGTGTGTGTGTGTGTGTGTGTGTGTGTGTGTGTGTGTGTGTGTGTTACGGGCACGCAGCCCGACGCTGAGGGAGGATGTCCTTTGTTTTTTCCCCGGCACAAAACGAGGTGTCCCGCGCCCGTTTTGTTTTCTACAACCGACACAGAGAGGCTGAGCCCGGGCACCCTACCCTCACCCCCGGGAGGAGGTCCTCCTGGGTGAAGGAGGACCAGAAGGTGTGGAGGTGTGTCAGTGTGTCTGAGGACCCTCCTCCACCTGGGGACACTCTGTAGAAGGACAGAGAGCCAGCAGGCCGGTCCAGATACACTCCTACTCTGGTGGAGCCAGCGGGGGGGAGAGGGAGGGCTGTCTCTCTACGGTTGTACCAGGCAGAGTAACCATCATCATAACAAAGAAGACTCCAGGACTTGTTGTTCCCTCCAAGCCAGCTGTCACCATCCCCTCCTCTCCTTGTGATTCCTCTGTATGTCACTCCTATCCAAACCCATCCTTCCCGCTCTACCTCCCAGTAACAGCGGCCAGTCAGAGCCTCTCTACCCAACACCTGGAGCTGGGAGTCAAATCTGTCTGGGTGATCCGGATACGACTGGTCCTCTTCAACCCAAGTCACCTTCCTGTTGTCCTCAGACAGAGAGAGTCCTCTGTGGGCCGTGTTGGGGTCCAGTGTGAGGTCACATGCATCTGAGGGAGAACCAGACATGATGAGCTGCTGAACCGCTCTTCATCCTCATCATCATCATCATCATTAGTACTGTTCTCCTGCGCTCTGTGTACATATACATAGATATGAACACATACATGCATATACATATGTACACATACATAGATACACACACCTCAACAATGACGTTATGAAAACATCAACAATAATATTATGAATACATCAACAACAAACATCTCTCCTTGGATCCAGGCTGCTCTTCTTCTTTTTATTCTCTTTCTTTTTGTGATCGCTCTCTCTTCTTCATCAGCCCCCTCCCCATCAGCCCCCCCCCTCACCAACCCCCCTCATCCCCCTCCCTCTCATCCCCCCCCCCCCCCATCCCCATCAGCCCCTCCCCCTCAGCCCCGTCACCCCCCCTTCCCCTTCCCCTCACTGCCCGGTCACACCCCTCCCCCTCCTCCCTCAGCTCCTTCACCCCCCCACCCCCACACTCCTCCCCCCTCAGCCCGGTCCCCCCCCCCCCCCCCCTCACCCCTAGTCCTCACCCTCAGCCCCCCCTCAGCCCCGTCACCCCCCCCCCCCCCCCCCCCCCCCCCCACCCCCTAGTCCTCCCCCTCAGCCCCCCCCCCTCAACCCCCTCTCTCTCACCCCTTCACCTCCCCCTCACCGGCCCCTAACCCGGTCACCCCCCCTCAGCCCCTTCACCCCCCCCCCCCTCCCCCTCACCCCTAGTCCTCCCCCTCAGCCCCTTCATCCCCCCACCCCCAAACTCCTCCCCCCTCAGCCCGGTCACCTCCCTCCCCCTCCCCCTCACCCCTAGTCCTCCCCCTCAGCCCCCTCACCTCCCTCCCCCTCCCCCCCCCCCCCCCCCCCCCCCCCCCCTCAGCCCGGTCACCCCCCTCCCCCTCACCCCTCAGCCCCTTCACCCCCCCCCCCCCCCCCCCCCCCTCACCCCTAGTCCTCCCCCTCAGCCCCTTCACCCCCCCACCACCACACTCCTCCCCCCTCAGCCCGGTCCCCCCCCCCCCTCACCCCTAGTCCTCCCCCTCAGACCCCCCTCAGCCCCGTCGCCCCCCCTCAATGTAACAATGTAATACCTGCTGGATTTTATGCAAGCAGGTTTAACTGTGATGGTGGACAGTATTAATATACGTAAGATACATGATGTCAGCCATCATCTTCATTCCCAGTAGGATGTGACCTCACTTCCTGCTGTGTGGATGGACTTTCCATCTCAATAGTGAGTGTGTGATGTGATGAATCAAACAGACACTTACACTTCTTTAGAGCTGGTTTCAGCCTCCACACTCCACCGTGCTCCACACTGGGGGGGAAACAAAGTGAGAGCAGCATGTTGAAACATTCACCTTCATCATCTGCTGTCTCATAACGTTCTACACAACATGAGTGACAGCTTCCTCTTCAAACCACTTCATCTAGCAGCATGAATCCTTGTAGGAGACTTTGTCCCTGAGGGGTGAGCTGTCCTCTCCATACCTGAGAGTGTCCAGTCTCCAGCGTGGATCCTCCAGTCCAGCAGAGAGCAGCGCAGCTCCAGAGTCTCCTGGGTGATTGTAGCTCAGGTCCAGCTCTCTCAGATGGGAGGGGTTGGAGCTCAGAGCTGAGGCCAGAGAAGCACAGCCTTCCTGTGTGACCAGGCAGCCAGACAAGCTACACACACACACACACACACACACACACACACACACACACACACACACACACACACACACACACACACACACACACACATACACACACCATTTATTGTATCTGGTTGAGAGCATTTTGTACTAAAGTAACCACATTTATAAAGTGTATTCATTCCATTTGGAGGACAAGCTTTATTGATACTTCATGGAGACAAAGTTGTGTCACCCTGAGAGTCTGAGAACAGGAAAAGGAAGAGGGGAGATTACATCATCACAGACAGCAGAAGTTCCTACACTTGAATGTGAAACAGGGTCTCAAACAAATGCTCCTTTCTCAATAGCTACAACTCAATGAGACATTGTTCAATTAGACTCTAACTGAACAATTACTAACAGTTTGACTCTAACAGTTAGAGTCAGGAGAATTCTGCTGTGTTTGGTACGCTAAGACCGTTTCTTCACAGGTTCCGACATTGTGTAGAACCAGGAAGTGTTTTGTCAGCAGGGAAAGAGCAACATAAATGTATCAGGCAGGAGCAGCACTTACTGGAACCCAGAATAGCCAGTTTGAAGAAGAGGGTGATAACTGACCTGAGAGTTTCCAGTGTACAGTGTGGACTCCCCAGTCCAGCAGAGAGCAGCCTCACTCCTGAATCCTGCAGATCATTGGTACTCAGGTCAAGCTCTCTCAGAATAGAGGAGTTGGAGCTGAGAACTGAGGCCAGAGCTTCACAGCATCTCTCTGACAGATGACAGCTATTCAGCCTTAAAACAAAATAAACATGTTTAAAATACAAGAATAACAAGAAACTGTGTTTAAAATAACAAATTTACTTTAAACATTATGAAAGAATTGTGTTGAAATGTTTCATTAGAGATGTTTTAATAACTTAACAAAAATATATTAGTCAATACATTAGATCCTTAACTTATTGTATATTGGGTGTAAAATGTTTGGTATTTAATAGTTGTTTTGTAGGGTTTTAAAAGCCATTTGTATATTAATATGACATTTATTGTAGTATATTGTGTATTGTATTGTAATACAAGTTATTAGTGCATCTAGGTGGTTTGTATGAGAAGTTTTAATCCAATATTATATACAGAGATGAGAGGAGAAAAATATCAGAGCGAGCAGTAAAACAGTTTGCGAGCACGAGAGCAAAGACAGCATTTGTGTGTGCAGGTGTGTCATTTGAGTTCTGCTTCATTTTACGTGCACGCTCAATGAATTGTTTCTGCCTCACAGGCTTATTGTTGCCCTCGCGATCAGAGAACTGCTGAGCGCAAGTGCAGTTAAAGTGTTTACAATAATGATTTGTGCACACGGATTTGTTAGTTGTTCGCCTGCACAAAGTCATGTTTGCTGGCGCCTTTTGTCAATGATATGCCGTCATAAACGTTGCAGGCCTGTATGGGCTAAGTGTTGCAACACAATAGACTCTTCACTCTTAAAACGTGCAAGAAAATGTCCCCTTACCATTATAGGGAGCGGAGAAGACTGAGGTTTCCGCCCACAACATCCCAGACACAAACAGAAACACCAATAAAACCGGCCCCACATACACTCTCTCCCGTACTCCTTTAACCGTCAAACAACTAAGAAGTAAATGTCTCAACATCATTTAGCTGGGCGATCTCTAGAGAGAATAACGCACTCTCCTCCTTTGTCTCTTCCCTCTCTCTCCTTTTTCCCGCTCACTAGTGACCTCTCACCTTTCCCCAGATGACCCTGAAGTCTCGATATCAACCAATCGTATTGGTTGAACCCAAATATCATCAATATAACCAAATGTACTGAGCAAGGTAAAAAAATAAAAATAATAGTGAGTTGACTTATATTAATAATGAAAAGATAATTATCGATGTATCCTCCATATCAACAATAATTTATTAAATACATAAAGAGCTTTTATAAGTTAGTCTCTTCACCCTGGTTAAACAATATTAAAAGTGTCTTTCTGAAACCTATTCATATGTGTGAATATATGTTTTGTACGTTTAATAATGAATACTGGACATATTAAGCTTTTAAAAATACATTTTGTTTGACTATTGCAGGTTTCAAATCCTTTTTATGAAAATGTTGCTGTTGTGGCTTTCAGGAGGTCTTAGGCATCCAACTAGGGGTCTCTGACCCTCCCAAGACCCCCTATATTTCACCCTGCTCTCAACCATCAACATCCTGTATACAGGGGACACTATCGTTATATTTTGGGTTTATAATTATAATTAAAGATTTGCAAGCATATGAATGGATTAGAATATCCACCTCAACAACAAGGGGTAGCCTTTATATGATATGAAAGTCATGAATGTGGTCATCACAGGTACTGAGATATAATTAAGCAATAGATCATGCAAGGCTGTGGTATGTGCTCATTATACCACTGTTAAGGGGCGTTGTCCGGCCCCGACGCGCAGCGGAAGGCCGGCGACCCCCTTCACTGACTGAAGTGATCTATTGCTTTTATACAACGGTTATTATTAAGGCAAAACGAAAGTCATAGACACACTACATTAAAAAGAAATACAAGAAAGTCAAAGTAGCTGTTTTATTAATGAATACAAAAAAGTAGTCCCTCCTGGCTGCCTTCAAAATGCACGACGGTGGCTATGCAACACACTTTAGCGTCCCTCCGAGAGAAGGCTCGGCTAGAGCGGTTCCCCGTCTATTTATCCTATGGAGCAGTTCACTCGCCGTGTGCCTAAGCTTTCGTTAGTCTCTCCATCGCCTTGCTCACTCCCGGAGTAACAACATTTACACCCTCTCCATCATTCAACATATTTTTTTCTTTGTAACTGTTACTACTTCCAGGCGCGGAGTGATATGCAAACTTTCACAAAATGATTGGGCGTCATAGCAGTTATGTATACGCTCCTTATACAACAGTTAGGAACCAATCAGATGGCTGGATTTAAGCCACCCGTTGTATAAGCTGAGTTATATAACTCTGGTAACTCTATAACACTTTGAACATTTATTTGTAACTGTTTTGCACATTGAGTAAAACTGACCTGAGAGTTTCCAGTGTACAGTGTGGACTCCCCAGTCCAGCAGAGAGCAGCTTCACTCCTGAATCCTACAGATCATTGATAGTCAGGTCCAGCTCTCTCAGACTACAGGAGTTGGAGCTGAGAACGGAGGCCAGAGCTTCACAGCATCTCTCTGACAGATGACAGCCATTGAGCCTTTACACACAATAAATAGAACATGTCAGGAACTGCGATCAAAACAACAGAAATGTTATTCCACAATGCAGAATGTTATTAGTTGACCAAAAATTACTAAATAATTAGATGTATACATTTTCATTATATATTCAAGGTATAATGTTAAATAGTTATTTAGGTGGGATTGAAAATGTTTTTTGAATTTATACTTCTTCTATATTCTAATAAATTATATGTTAATAGGACAAAAGAGATCTTTTGTGTAATATTATAACTAGTATGTTAATTATGTTATGAGTAGAATAGTAATACATGTTGTTATAAACCTACAGGGATTTTTTGCTTATTATTTTAACCTTATATTCTAGTTATATTTATATTGTGTTGTGTGTGTTAGGGCTGGGCGATAAAACGATAACGATATGTATCGCGATAGATACGTAATCAATATCAATAGAAAATGTGTTCGATAGAACGTTTCGATATTATTATTTTTATTTTTTATTATTTTTATTCCTCATTGTAAGAAACCGGAGCAAAAAGTCTACTTCTAGCTCCGCTTTGAACCAGAGGTTGCGAAGCAACGTTGGTTGAACTATTCAAGATGGCTGCGCCCAGTGTGACTTGAAGCATGAACTGTTTTCATTGTGCTTGGACCGCTTTGGTGGTTTAAATGGCCATTTCAATCACTCGTATTACTGCAATACCTTACTGCGTCCGTATGTCTGCCTATGGCCTATAGCCTACCTATTTTGTAGCGCCTGGTACTCTGCCAATGCTACCGCGACAACAGCTTCGACCGAGCGAAATAATAAGCTTGAAGTGTGGGCATGGCATCAGATCAGAGTCGGTTCGCAACGCACCAGCAACGTATCTGACATGCTAATAGCCAATCATGTAACAGTATCAAGTTTGGTTGCGCCATCTCATTGTCTCGTGTTCACAGAAACAGCGTGCTGTGGGATGTGAAAGATGAGTACCGCAACGAGCGAAGAAATAGTCGATAAAAATGGAAATGTCAGCTCGCCAGTATGGCAGTTCTTTTGGATTTTACAAGTCAGACCTTAGTCAGACTAATGTTGTCTGTAAATTATGCAAGACCATATTCCCCGGCAAGACTGGGAGTACAACAAACGTATTTTACCACCGTAGCCGCTCTCACCCTTTGGAGCACAGCCGTATCAAAAAAACGGCCAACAACATCGGCAAATGCAACGCCGCAAAAGCAGCAGCAGACCACCATGGAGAGGTACTCGGCATCAGTGCCTTATGACAAAGCATCCAAACGCTACAAAGACATAACCCAGGCCGTGGCATATCACATAGATATGGATAAGGATATGCTTCCGCTCTACCGGTGAGAAGCCCGGTGTTTCAGTTCAACTCGTTACCGGGTTAACTAGTGACCAGCCGAATGCGTCGCTTGTTGTCGTGGCTACGCCAGCTGTTGGAAATCGGGACCAGACACGTAGCTGTCCTTGCGAATGCCTCTTTGATTTGTTTTTCAATAAAATGAATAGTTTAGATGTTACAGATGTAAAGGTTAAGTCTACCTAAGTTTTACTTGAATTTCTTCTATGTTTACTAAACACTGCATATATTTTAAAAAAGAAATGTTATTCACCAGAGGGTGAACCTTTTTGCACTGAACTTGCAGTAAAAAATATATAGTAGATAGTTCTTCTCGGGTCTCAGGTTTCTATATGTTTACATTTTACACTTTGCACATGTTTTTGTAACACTTAATTTTTGTTAAGCACTTTATTATTGATAATTGTTAAGTTTTCATCGGGATGGTATTTATTTGAGTGTTTTCCATGGCTGTGTTGTTGACATTCATTTCCATTGTCTGCCTACAACCAAAAAACAGAATAGATGTAGATTTTCTGTAGATTTTCGGGAAACTCTTCCTCTCATCTGGGCGCTTTCAGCATTCTCTGTCAACGCTCGGTTTCGTCCTTCTACGCCCCCTCGCCCCCCTCCTGCCAACCCAACTCGGTTGTGATTGGTTACCTTCCTTGAAGCACGCGCGCAGGCAGATTTGGCATATGGGGGCGCGGCAGGAGTGCCTCTACGTAGATGATTTCCCGGAAATGTGAACAAGTGAATCGCAAACGTTGTCCCGAGTGTTTAGCGCTCTGCACAGCCACCCCAGTCTGTCAGCAGGGAATACGTCAAAATGCATGTACGTCATTATTTGAAACTTTGATATGGTTAAACATGACTATCAATCATTATAACAACGTTTATAGGTCATAAAAGTCGAAAAAGCATAATAGTTAAGATTAAAAAAAAAAAAAAAAAAAGTATATTTTTCTCCTGGTCCTTATTTTAAATAGGTCATACAAATTATCGATAATTATCGATATCGACCGATATGAAACACTTATATCGTGATACAGTTTTCAGCCATATCGCCCAGCCCTAGTGTGTGTAAAAATACATGTTATTAATGAACCTACAGAGATGTTTTAGAGGCTTTGACCACTGGCAGCAGCCTCTGAAGACCCTCCTCTGAAGCAGAGTATTTCTTCAGGTCAAACACGTCCAGCTCCTCTTCTGATGTCAGTAGGATGAAGGCCAGAGCTGACAGTTGAGCAGGAGAGAGAGATTCTCCGGAGAGACCTCCTGATGTCAGGTACTGTTCGATCTCCTTCACTAGAGAACGGTCGTTCAGCTCATTCAGACAGTGGAACAGATTGATGCTTCTCTCTGGAGAGAGATCTCCATCTATCTTCTCCTTGATGTAAGACACTGTTTTTGTATTGGTCAGTGAGCTAGTTCCTGTCTGTCCTAGCAGACCTCGTAGGACAATCTGATTGGTCTCCAGAGAGAGGCCCAGGAGGAAGCGGAGGAACAAGTCCAGTTGTCCATTCTCACTCTGTAAGGCCTTGTCCACAGCACTCTGGTAGAGGAGGAAAAGTTTATCTTCCCCAGAGGTGGGTGGTTCTTCTGAGAGCAGATTGACATCATCGTTGATGAAGGACAGAAAGACATAAAGGGCAGCCAGAAACTCCTGGAGGCTCAGATGGACAAAGCAGAACACCTTGTCCTGGTACAGCCCACACTCCTCTTTAAAGATCTTGGTGAACACTCCTGAGTACACTGAGGCTTCTTTGATATCGATGTGACACTCTGCCAGGTCTGCCTCGTAGAAGATCAGGTTACCTTTCTCCAGCTGGTTAAAAGCCAGTTTTCCCAAAGAAACAATAATCTTTCTGCTCTCTGGACCCCAGTATGGATCCGTTTCAGCTTTCCCATGATATTTCCTGTCCCCCTGTATCGACTGAACCCAAAGGAAGTAGCTGTACATCTGAGTCACGGTCTTGGGCATCTCTTTTATCTGGGATTTTTTTAAGATGTCCTCCAGAACTGAAGCAGTTATCCAACAGAAGACTGGGATGTGACACATGATGTGGAGGCTTCGTGATTTCTTGACGTGGGAGATGATTGTGCTGGCCAGCGTCTCCTCTCTGAATCTCTTCCTTAAGTACTCCTCCTTCTGTGGGTCGGTGAACCCTCTCACCTCTGTCACCATGTCAACACACTCAGCAGGGATCAGATTGGCTGCCGCAGGGCGTGTGGTTATCCAGATGCGAGCGGAGGGAAGCAGGTCGCCCCTGATGAGGTTTGTCAGCAGCACGTCCACCGAGGTGGACTTTCTGACATCAGTCCAGATCGGGTTTCTCTGGAAGTCCAGAGGAAGTCGACACTCATCCAGACCATCCAAGATGAAGACAACTTTGAACCGTTCATATCTGCAGATTCCTGCTTCTTTGGTCACAATAAAGAAGTGATGAAGAAGTTCCACCAAGCTATACTCTTTCTCTTTCAGTAAATTCAGCTCTCTGAAAGTTAAGAGAAATGTGAAGTGTATGTCATGGTTGGCTTTGCCTTCAGCCCAGTCCAGAGTGAACTTTTGTGTTAAGATGGTTTTACCAATGCCGGCCACTCCAGTTGTCATTATTGTTCTGAATGGTTGATCTCGTCCAGGTAAGGGTTTAAAGATGTCTTCACATTTGATTGGTGTTTCTTCCTTGGTTGGTTTCCTGGAAGCTGTTTCAATCAGTCTGACCTCATGTTCATTGTTGACCTCTCCACTGCCTCTCTCTGTGATGAAGATCTCTGTGTAGAAGTCATTCAGACCCATTTGATTTCCTGCTTTAGGGATTCCCTCAGACACACACATGAACTTCTTCTTCAAATGAGACTTGATTTTATGTTGGCACTCAACAGCAGCAGATCCTACATGAGAATGAACAGACAACATCAGATAGTGGATGGTGACATCAGGTGAAGCATGTTAATATTTTCTCTAAAATGATCAACTTCATAATATTTACTGACTTCATTACTTGTGGTTCGAGAAGCTGGTCGTGACAAGGAATGGATACTTTTTTTTTCTTTTTTGTTTGTTATCTACACAGCAAAATCGTTGGTCCAATGCTAATAACAATGATAGTGAATCAGTGGAAATTAACTTCATATGCTGATATAACCAGATAGTGCTGTATCTCTTCCACTTATTCCGCTTATAGTTATTCTGCTGTTGATTTGCTTGATTGTTTAACATTCTTTAACCTGATGGACGCACCATAACCTTTCATATCTGGATCAAACCATTTAACTTCATACCCAACCATATCCCGACATATATGGACCTAACCATTAACCTGATCGAACCACAATAACCCTATATATATCTGGATCAATAAATTTAAGCTGGAACCCCCACAATAACCCTACATAACGATCAAACCATTTAAACTGATACCCCCACAATAACCCTACATATCTGGATCAAACCATTTAACCTGATACCCCCACAATAACCTTACATATCTGGATCAAACCATTTAACCTGATCGACTGACAATAACCGTTCATATCTGGATCAAACCATTTAACCTGATCGACCCACAATAACCGTTCATATCTGGATCAAACCATTAAACCCCCAAGAAGAAATATATCTCCACATTGATGAATTATAAATGAAGAAATCTCTTAACACTAAATTAGATTATATAATTTAGTCTGAACAGAACAAATAAGAGTCTCATACTACTCATAAAAATATACAATTTCATTCTGTTTTGAAGATAAGAGGCTTCAAAATAATAGTCTCCTCTGTTTTCAAGATAAGAGTCTCTTACCGCCCCACAGTGTGTCAGCCAGTTCCTCCTGGTTCATCTCCATCAGGCAGAGCTTTGTGATGTCCACCACTCCCTCTATGGCGCGCCTCCTCTGCTCCTCCTTCTTACCATCCACCTCCTCCTCCTCCACTCTCTGACCCTCTGAGCATTGTGGGTAATCTGAGAAGAGATCCCTCCAGAGCTTCTTCAGCTCCTTGTCGAGGTAAGCGTGTGCATTCTCCTCAGCCCTCTGGAACAGAATAAACATCAAGGAGATCTTTACCCTGAACTAACTGAGGACATCAGAAGCCTCTGTCCTGGAATCACGTCAGCTGGTCTAAAGAGGAAAGCCTGGAGACTATGAGCTCCACAAGAGATGCTTTCTGATGTTCATGTAGAGCTGAAGTTAAATTCTTGTTGGAGCTATACACACCTTGATCAGCTCTGTTTGATTCTTCTGTACAGACCTGGTAACATTTGAACTCTTCTGGTGTGGCCTGTGGGGAACACACACACACACACACACACACACACGCACGCACGCACACACACACACACACACACACACACACACACACACACACACACACACACACACACACACACACACACACACACACACACACACACACAGCTGTTACTCAGACTAATGATTAGGGGTGCAACGCATCACAAAACTCACGGTTCGGATCGTGTCACGTTTTTTGAGTCACGGGTCGGATCATTTTCGGATCAACAACACCAATAAAGATAACAAGACAAATGTGACTTTAAATAAAATCTTCAAATGTGTAAAAACTAAATAAAGTGAAAAATGCAATCTGAGGCATTATTCCTTCTTCTTTTTAATATGGATAGTAAATAATCCCTAAAGCCATTGAACCTTCAAACATTAAACCTGTAAAGTCTGCTACAAGTCGTCGTAATATTAATTTCATTCATACGATTGCTGGGTCCAGGGGAGTCTGCTCTCTGCTGCTGCTCTGGCCTTCAACACACACACTTTTTATTCTAGAAAAAGTTGTATTCGTTTTGAGCCACTCCAGTCTGTTTGAAACTCCTACCTCTCCTCTCTGGAGGGGCGTCCATCTTTAAAGTAATAAGGTGGATCCATAGACCGGTCACTCTTCATGGAGACACAGCTGGGTCCAGGGGAGTCTGCTCTCTGCTGCCTCCTTCTGAAAAACAAACACCATCTGGAGGTTAGGATTTGTGGATATCGTTTCATTTGATCATTTCCTTGGTCCTCTGTACTTGGTCCCCTACTTTACATCATCTACATCCTCCCACTCGGTCAAATCCTCCGCCAACATGGCCTCCAGTTTCCCTGTTACGCTGATGACACTCAGATCTACCTCCCCACCAACACCACCTCTGCAGCCACCCATTGCACCCTCGCCACATGCCTCACTGAGGCCAAAACGTGGATGAAACACAACTTCCTCAAACTAAATTGCAATAAAGCCTGCCACACACATAAAGATTTTATAAATCTCAACCGATTTTTTATCTGTGAGAGACCCCACACATTAACATTACATTAACAGTTTTGATCGTATTGTGTGTGGTGTCCTGCGATATTCCAAACACAGCACACCACACACATAAAGATTTGTCTTCAGACGCACTAGAATCTTGTCCCTCAAGCAAAAAATCTCGCGTGAACAAACGTGATCTGACGTAGTACTCTGACTGACCTGTGGGGGCAGTCACACCAAAAATAGTCATTGAACAAACTACAAGAAGAAGTGAAGAAGAGCGAGTGTAAACCGGTGTAAACTCATGGAGGACCAGCTGGATACCGACTGCATGATGGTGGTTTTGGGATTAATCCTAACTGAAAAATCCCTTAACTTTAACTGTCTTCGCCATATTGGTGGTATTCAGGGATATCGTAGCCACGGAGATAGCTCGTTATAATTCCGTGTTCAGTCAGCTCGCTCTTTATTGGTTAAATTCAATATTACGTCACGTTGGAGACTCCCGATTGTCGGCTTCCCCCCCACACAAGACGATTTGACACCACAACGTTCTCCGCCGATAATCGTAAATATTGAACATGTTTAATACTTACGATTATCGGCGCCGACTGATTTCGGAGCCGATTGTCGGCCGAATTTCACTCTTAACACACCACACACTACAAGAGAATCTTATAATATAATCTTAAGAGCTTAAGATAATCGGGCGATGTCTGTCCGTGATCGGAAGGGGGAAAATCGGGGCAAAATCAGCCCGATTATCTTTATGTGTGTGGCAGGCTTAAATCAGAAATCCTCATCATTGGCCCAAACTCCCTCACCCGCCCCACCCAGGACTTCTCACTTAATATTGATGGTTCCATTGTCACCCCCTCTACTCACATCCACAACTTAGGTATCCTCCTTCACCCCACCCTCTCATCCCTCCCCCATATGAACCAGATTACCAAAGCAGCCTTCTTCCACCTCAGGAACATCACTTGTCTCCGTCCCTCCCTGTCACTCTCTGCCGCCGAAACTCTGGTACACGCATTAATTTCATCCCGCCTTGATTACTGTAACTCCATCCTATACGGCTCATCAAAACACTTGCTTAATAAACTGCAATATGTTCAAAACTCTGCAGCCCGGATACTCACATCCACCCACCGCTCAGACCACACCCCTGTCCTCCAAGACCTCCACTGGCTTCCCGTCAAATACCGGATTGATTTCAAAATACTACTCTTCACCTTAAAAGCCCTCAACAACCTGGCGCCCCCCTCCCTCTCTGACCTCCTCCACCGCCATACCCCTACCCGTTGTCTCAGGTCTGCCGATGCCAACCTCCTGCACCCCGTCAGGACCGACCTCCGGTCCTGGGGAGACAGAGCCTTTGCTGCAGCCGCCCCCACCCTCTGGAAAGCCCTCCCCAACGACATCCGCAATGCCAACACGCTTTCATCTTTCAAAACTGCCCTTAAAGGTTGTATCAGCGATTCTGATCGAAACATAAAGTATCACATTCATCTGCTTCTTCCTCACGATCCGCTAGCTGCCCGTCCCATAAGCAGGCTGTCAAAGAACCGCGTCTCTCTAGGCAGCCTAGACTCCGAGATCGCACACAGAAACAAATGGTACTACCAACACCTCAAAATCAAAATAAACAGTGTTCCAACCAATCACAGACAAGGGGTGGGTGTTGTGGTGTTTCGCGCTCGTGCACGCGAAGTGGTAGCTACAAATTCCTGTTGCATAGACCAACTGAGTTGACGGTGTTATCAGAAGCTACAAAAAACAATGTGCGTCCATGATCATTTTCAAAACACGGGAGGGAGGGGCTAGCTGGCTCTGTTTGGGGAATCTCGCAACGGAAGTCAGGGCAACCAGAATCGCTGATACATCCTTTAAAACACACCTTTGCACCGTTTGTTTTGTTCAGCTTCTTTTTTGTTTCTTATCATTTAGCTTATGAAGCGATTGTGAAGCGTCTTTGAGCACTGGGAAAAGCGCTACATGAATTTGATCTATTATCATTATTTATTGCAGGGCTACTAAACTATTTTCTCATGACTTTTAATTTTAATATTCTCTCTCAGCTTTTTTAAACGGAAATTTAAGGGGGGGGGGGGGAAAGAAAAGTTATTATTTAATCACCTACATGCTGACATATAAACCCACTAAGTACCCTTCATACTGTGCATAGAGTGTTTATTCACAATGCGTTTAGCTAACATAGAAAATAGAGCAGTCAGTTTCTACATTTCTACCCAGACTTGTGTTATTCTTCACAGATCATTTGTTTCAACAAACCACTTCACCTCCAAGGATAAATTCAAACTGTTTCAATAAATGGTGCCGTTTGAAAGCCATTGGACCTTTAAACATTAAACCTGTAAAGTCTGCTACAAGTCGTCTTAACATTAATTTCATTCATACGATTGCTGGGTCCAGGGGAGTCTGCTCTCTGCTGCTGCTCTGGGCTTCAACACACACACTTTTTATTCTAGAAAAAGTTGTATGAGTTTTGAGCCACTACAGTCTGTTTGAAACTCCTACCTCTCCTCTCTGGAGGGGCGTCCATCTTTAAAGTTATCAGGATGATCCATAGACCAGTCACTCTTCAAGGAGACACAGCTGGGTCCAGGGGAGTCTGCTCTCTCCTGCCTCCTTCTGAAAAACAAACACCATCTGGAGGTTAGGATTTGTGGATATCGTTTCATTTGATCATTTACTTGGTCCTCTGTACCTCGTCCCCTACTGTTCATCATCTACATCCTCCCACTCGGTCAAATCCTCCGCCAACATGGCCTCCATTTTCCCTGTTACGCTGATGACACTCAGATCTACCTCTCCACCAACACCACCTCTGCAGCCACCCATTGCACCCTCGCCACCTGCCTCACTGAGGCCAAAACGTGGATGAAACACAACTTCCTCAAACTAAATTGCAATAAATCAGAAATCCTCATCATTGGCCCAAACTCCCTCACCCGCCCCACCCAAGACTTCTCACTTAATATTGATGGTTCCATTGTCACCCCCTCCACTCACATCCACAACTTAGGTATCATCCTTCACCCCACCCTCTCATCCCTCCCCCATATGGACCAGATTACCAAAGCAGCCTTCTTCCACCTCAGGAACATCACTTGTCTCCGACCCTCCCTGTCACTCTCAGCCGCCGAAACTCTGGTCCACGCATTCATTTCATCCCGCCTTGATTACTGTAACTCCATCCTATACGGCTCATCAATATATGCGGATACTCACATCCACCCACCACTCAGACCACAACCCTGTCCTCCAAGACCTCCACTGGCTTCCCATCAAATACAGCATTGATTTCAAAATACTACTCATCACCTTCAAAGCCCTCAACAACCTTGCGCCCTCCTCCCTCTCTGACCTCCTCCACCGCCATACCCCTACCCGTTGTCTCAGGTCTGCCGATGCCAACCTCCTGCACCTCGTCAGGACCGACCTCCGGTCCTGGGGAGACAGAACATTTGTTGCAGCCGCCCCCGCCCTCTGGAAAGCCCTCCCCAGCGACATCTGCAATGCCAACACGTTTTCATCTTTCAAACTGCCCTTATAACACACCTTTCAACCTTGCTTTTTTAACGTTCAACTTTTGTTTTGTTTGCGTTTGTTTAGCTTTTTTTTTGTTTCTTATTGTAGCGACAGTTTTCCTATAAAGGCCGCTAAGAGGCTTAGGTGGGCTCCAGGCAGTTACGCGTCCTTCAATGAATCCAAGTCTGTCGATGAATATTGTTTGAGAGTTTATTAGAAGACCGAATGACAACTGATGAATGAAAACCTCTAGAGGGTAATGAACACAAATAAATAAAAGATAAAGTGATGACGATGACAGCGCTAATGAGGGTTGTTACTGACGGTTGTTTGACGGTAGTTTGACAGTAGTTTGACGGTAAACAGAAAATATAATCAGGAGCGCCACTAACCCCCTTTGTCTCTTACCCCCGCCTGCCTGAGTGCCCCGGTATATAGATTATATAGATATATAGGTATATAGATAAACGACACCCATGTGTCAATCAAACGGAAGTGACATGAACCAAAACAGTGTGAGTAACCCTTCAAAATAAACAATAAACAAACAGACCAAATATGCATTTTGGCCCCTACACTTATGATTTAGCTTATGAAGCGATTGTGAAGCGTCTTTGAACACTGGGAAAAGCACTATATAGATTTGATATATTATTATATTATATATTATTATTATAATATATTATTATTATTATTTATTGGAGGGCTACTAAACTATTTTCTCAGACTGGAGTGGCTTCGTTTTGAGCCACTCCAGTCTGTTTGAAACTCCTACCTCTCCTCTCTGGAGGGCCGTCCATCTTTAAAGTTATCAGGATGATCCATAGACCAGTCACTCTTCAAGGAGACACAGCTGGGTCCAGGGGAGTCTGCTCTCTGCTGCCTCCTTCTGAAAAACAAACACCATCTGGAGGTTAGGATTTGTGGATATCGTTTCATTTGATCATTTACTTGGTCCTCTGTACCTGGTCCCCTACTGTTCATCATCTACATCCTCCCACTCGGTCAAATCCTCCGCCAACATGGCCTCCATTTTCCCTGTTACGCTTACACTCAGATCTACCTCTCCACCAACACCACCTCTGCAGCCACCCATTGCACCCTCGCCACCTGCCTCACTGAGGCCAAAACGTGGATGAAACACAACTTCCTCAAACTAAATTGCAATAAATCAGAAATCCTCATCATTGGCCCAAACTCCCTCACCCGCCCCACCCAGGACTTCTCGCTTAATATTGATGGTTCCATTGTCACCCCCTCTGCTCACATCCACAACTTAGGTATCATCATTCACCCCACCCTCTCATCCCTCCCCCATATGAACCAGATTACCAAAGCAGCCTTCTTCCACCTCAGGAACATCACTTGTCTCCGACCCTCCCTGTCACTCTCAGCCGCCGAAACTCTGGTCCACGCATTCATTTCATCCCGCCTTGATTACTGTAACTCCATCCTATACGGCTCATCAATATATGCGGATACTCACATCCACCCACCACTCAGACCACAACCCTGTCCTCCAAGACCTCCACTGGCTTCCCATCAAATACCGCATTGATTTCAAAATACTACTCATCACCTTCAAAGCCCTCAACAACCTTGCGCCCCCCTCACTCTCTGACCTCCTCCACCGCCATGCCCCTCCCCGTTGTCTCAGGTCCGCCGATGCCAACCTCCTGCACCCCGTCAGGACCGACCTCCGGTCCTGGGGAGACAAAGCATTTGTTGCAGCCGCCCCGCCCTCTGGAAAGCCCTCCCCAGCGACATCTGCAATGCCAACACGTTTTCATCTTTCAAACTGCCCTTAAAACACACCTTTCAACCTTGCTTTTTTAACGTTCAACTTTTGTTTTGTTTGCGTTTGTTTAGCTTTTTTTTTGTTTCTTATTGTAGCGACAGTTTTCCTATAAAGGCCGCTAAGAGGCTTAGGTGGGCTCCAGGCAGTTACGCGTCCTTCAATGAATCCAAGTCTGTCGATGAATATTGTTTGAGAGTTTATTAGAAGACCGAATGACAACTGATGAATGAAAACCTCTAGAGGGTAATGAACACAAATAAATAAAAGATAAAGTGATGACGATGACAGCGCTAATGAGGGTTGTTACTGACGGTTGTTTGACGGTAGTTTGACAGTAGTTTGACGGTAAACAGAAAATATAATCAGGAGCGCCACTAACCCCCTTTGTCTCTTACCCCCGCCTGCCTGAGTGCCCCGGTATATAGATTATATAGATATATAGGTATATAGATAAACGACACCCATGTGTCAATCAAACGGAAGTGACATGAACCAAAACAGTGTGAGTAACCCTTCAAAATAAACAATAAACAAACAGACCAAATATGCATTTTGGCCCCTACACTTATGATTTAGCTTATGAAGCGATTGTGAAGCGTCTTTGAACACTGGGAAAAGCACTATATAGATTTGATATATTATTATATTATATATTATTATTATAATATATTATTATTATTATTTATTGGAGGGCTACTAAACTATTTTCTCATGACTTTTAATTTTAATATTCTTTCTCAGCTTTTTTAAATGGAAATTTAAGGGGGGGGGAAGAAAAAGTTATTATTTAAGCACATACATGCTGACATAAAAACCCACTAAGTACCCTTCATTCTGTGCATAGAGTGTTTATTCACTATGTGTTTAGCTAACATAGAAAATAGAGCAGTCAGTATCTACATTTCTACCCAGACTTGTGTTATTCTTCACATGTAATTTGTTTCAGCAAACCACTTCAACTCCAAAGATAAATTCAAACTAGGTTCAATAAATGGTGCCGTTTGAAAGCCATCTAACCTTTAACATTAAACCTGTAAAGTCTGCTACAAGTCGTCTTAACATTAATTTCATTCATACGATTGCTGGGTCCAGGGGAGTCTGCCTTCTGCTGCTGCTCTGGGCTTCTTTTTTTTGAAAAAGTTGTATTCGTTTTGAGCCACTCCAGTCTGTTTGAAACTCCTACCTCTCCTCTCTGGAGGGCCGTCCATCTTTAAAGTTATCAGGATGATCCATAGACCAGTCACTCTTCAAGGAGACACAGCTGGGTCCAGGGGAGTCTGCTCTCTGCTGCCTCCTTCTGAAAAACAAACACCATCTGGAGGTTAGGATTTGTGGATATCGTTTCATTTGATCATTTACTTGGTCCTCTGTACCTGGTCCCCTACTGTTCATCATCTACACCAGTCATACTCAAGTAGCGGCCCGCGGGCCTTTTGTGGCCCGCGGGGTGTCTATTAATGGCCCTCGAGCTGTTTTGAAAAGTTTTTTTAATTATTAAAAAAAAATTAAAAAAAATCGTGTTGGGCGCTCTTATTTTGAAACCGCGCGCCGCGATCTCAATACGAGGCTGGGGGTTGCAACGATAAACAGATAGCACTCCAGCCCACAGACCGCTCCAGCCCTCCCAAACTCGAGGCAGACAGTCCATCTCAGCAGCAGTCAAGGCCGATTTAGGGTCGTTTTAGACGCAGAGACGTAAGCACGTAATTTACACAAGGGACTTGTTTTAGACAAGTTTTGATTTACGGTTCCTTTAAGGTTCCTTAAGGATTGCGCGTGTTGCAAGGGGATTCTCCGCCAGAACAGTAGGGGGAGCAACGAACGAATCTGTGGGCGTGGAAGTGGAAATCGCTGGCTTGTTTATATTTATAATTATCATAATTCGTTCTTGTGTTTTCTTCTTCTCCTTCTTCAAAATTCTTCATTCGCTTCTGTCACGGCCTTTTAAAAATGGCGCTATTATGCTGTAAAACCGGAAATGTGAGACTCCTGAAAGGATGCGGTTAGCTGGCCAATCACAGTCTTTGCGAGCTGCGTAGGGTGTGTTTCAGTCGCATTGTCAGGAATTTTGGCCGACGCACTTAAGCAAGTAAGGGGGATATTTTACCGCGCAAGGGGGGGTTATGTATCTTACGTGCTTACGCGTTACGTCTAAAACTGAGCATATATCGGCCTCAGTCACACGTATACCGACCGGCCCCTTGAGTCACTGAAAAAAATTTTTGTGGCCCCTCATCATTTCTACTTGAGTACCCCTGATCTACACCCTCCCACTCGGTCAAATCCTCCGCCAACATGGCCTCCATTTTCCCTGTTACGCTGATGACACTCAGATCTACCTCTCCACCAACACCACCTCTGCAGCCACCCATTGCACCCTCGCCACCTGCCTCACTGAGGCCAAAACGTGGATGAAACACAACTTCCTCAAACTAAATTGTAATAAATCAGAAATCCTCATCATTGGCCCAAACTCCCTCACCCGCCCCACCCAGGACTTCTCACTTAATATTGATGGTTCCATTGTCACCCCCTCCACTCACATCCACAACTTAGGTATCATCCTTGACCCCACCCTCTCATCCCTCCCCCATATGAACCAGATTACAAAAACAGCCTTCTGTAACTGTTTACTGTAACTCCATCCTATACGGCTCATCAAAACACTTGCTTAATAAACTGCAATATGTTCAAACCTCTGCAGCCCGGACACTCACATCCACCCACCGCTCAGACCACAACCCTGTCCTCCAAGACCTCCACTGGCTTCCCGTCAAATACCGGATTGATTTCAAAATACTACTCATCACCTCAAAGCACTCAACAACCTGGCGCCCCCCTCCCTCTCTGACCTCCTCCACCGCCATACCCCTACCCGTTGTCTCAGGTCTGCCGATGCCAACCTCCTGCACCCCGTCAGGACCGACCTCCGGTCCTGGGGAGACAGAGCCTTTGTTGCAGCCGCCCCCGCCCTCTGGAAAGCCCTCCCCAACGACATCCGCAATGCCAACACGCTTTCATCTTTCAAAACTGCCCTTAAAGGTTGTATCTGCGATTCTGATCGAAACATAAAGTATCACATTCATCTGCTTTTTCCTCACGATCCGCTAGCTGCCCGTCCCATAAGCAGGCTGTCAAAGAACCGCGTCTCTCTAGGCAGCCTAGGCTCCGAGATCGCACACAGAAACAAATGGTACTACCAACACCTCAAAATCAAAATAAACAGTGTTCCAACCAGTCACAGACAAGGGGTGGGTGTTGTGGTGTTTCGCGCTCGTGCACGCGAAGTGGTAGCTACAAATTCCTGTTGCATAGACCAACTGACTTGACAGTGTTATCAGAAGCTAAAAAAAAAATGCGCGTCCATGATCATTTTCAAAACACGGGAGGGAGGGGCTAGCTGGCTCTGTTTAGGGAATCTCGCAACGGAAGTCAGGGCAACCAGAATCGCTGATACAACCTTTAAAACACACCTTTTCACCGTTTGTTTTGTTCAGCTTCTTTTTTGTTTCTTATCATTTAGCTAGCGATTGAAAGCCATCTAACCTTTAACATTAAACCTGTAAAAAAAGTCTGCTACAAGTCGTCTTAACATTAATTAACATTCATACGATTGCTGGGTCCAGGGGAGTCTGCCTTCTGCTGCTGCTCTGGGCTTCAACACACACACTTTTTATTCTCGAAAAAGTTGTATTAGTTTTTAGCCACTACAGTCTGTTTGAAACTCCTACCTCTCCTCTCTGGAGGGGCGTCCATCTTTAAAGTTATTAGGTAGACCCATACCCTGGTCACTCTTCATGGAGACACAGCTGGGTCCAGGGGAGTCTGCTCTCTGTTGCTGCTCTGGGCTTCAACACAAAACACACACACACACACACACACACACACACACACACACACACACACACACACACACACACACACACACACACACATACACACACACACACACACACACAGCTTTTACTCAGACTAATGATGGAGTCATGATGCATCACTGCTGAGCTCTGAGATGGACAACAGTCACAGACAGAGAGATCCTCTTCTTACCTCTTAGCTTTGCTCCGGCGGCCATGTTCCCAAGACAGAGTGGTCTTAGAGGTAGGACCGCCCTCCTCTCTCTCCTCATCCATAGTAGACTGGAGACCTGGACACAAAGACAACTCATCCATCACTTCAATTGCCTTTTAAACTTTAGCTGTTTATTGAGAGAGAAGATCATTGTGACTGCGTCACACTAAAGCATTATGGACGTCATAGACCATCAATATGAACCCCACAACATAACCACACTGCCCTCACTACAGTACAGATGTGTACAGCAGATGACAGATGAAGAATTAAACACCTTGGAGACTGTAACTGTGCTTAAACTACAACACAAAAAAGATATACAATAGTCTTAACATAAATGCATTGCGGTACAATTAAAAGTGAAGAATGTTACTTTCATTTGTGTCAAGCACAGTGTTATATTTGTATATGTTAGGCTGTATATATTGAGATAGCAGTGTGCGAAATACCCGTCAATATTCGGGATGCCCTCATCCCCAGATGGTTGCGCAACACCGATCTAAATATTCTCAATATGCAGTAGCCTAGGCCATAACATTACAATATTTCAGGGATGCAAGCCAAGACAATCAGTCTATATCTATAACCTACATGACAACACACACACACACACACACACACACACGCACGAACGCACGCGCACGCACGCACACACACACACACACACACACACACACACACACACACACACACACACACACACACACACACACACACACACACACACACACAATTAAATGGCTAATTTGAATATTTGCACCGGTGTAACGGTTGTGATTGGGTCTAAAAGACTGAAAGACAGGACAAATTTGGTCTCTTTCAAAGGTATATTCGTGATTTGTACGGCAGGATCACATGTCACGACAACTAGATCTGCTATGTACACATCAAATATATACAAATAATAAAATTATAACATTACATTTACATTTCGGAGCAACATACCTGAAAGACAGGACAAACACATTGGTCTCTTTCAAAGGAAGGCCTATATTTATGATTTGTACAGCAGGATCTGCACGAGTAAAACAAAACACTTGTGCTGCTAGCGGACATCAAACATAGCTAACCAGTAACGTGGTCAAACTAAAAATTTGAATAAACTCCCTTCCAAGTGACAAACTATAAAAACAATAATAAAATATAATTTATCCAATATACAATCATCTAATATATCGAAGTTCATAAAATAAACATACATTCTCGATCTTAAAACTTATAAACCTTCGGGAGCTATTGACAATGCGAACTTAACACATGTCACGTCAACTGGTTCTGACTAGCAACGGCCGCACACACACCTAATGGTGCGGCCACACCAGACGCGTATCTCGCGTAATTTTTACGCGAGATACGCGCGTAAAATGTTGCTTGACCATTTTGTGTCAAAAATGGTCACATACGCGCAATACGCGCCATACGCGCATACGTCACTCGCCTAGATGAGTCCATGTCCATGCAAGTGAACGGAGCGTTCCCTCTTCGTCATAACTATCAAACCAAACATCCTTCACATTCACCGAGCGAACATTACGAAAGTAAAATGCACATTTCTCGCTAAAAATGTTTCCATAAACGCATTTAATGGCGTAACTATGTTACTATTTCCACCCAGAATAAAGAAAGTTGTCGGCCGTGGCTGCGCTGGAGTCCGAGGTAGGAAACCCCAACGCCGCCGTGTTTGGGTGATAGAGTTTAGATCGGGTTAGATTAAATAATCTCGGATATAAATAACAATAATCGGGTTAAATAACTTCACATGGTGTGTCTGGTGTGTTTCCCAGCAGAGAAATAGTCCGCCAAGACGTTGAGGTTGCTTAGTAACCAGAGACTCTGTCCATGCAAGTGAACGGAGCGTTCCCTCTTCGTCATAACTATCAAACCAAACATCCTTCACATTCACCGAGTGAACATTATGAAAGTAAAATGCACATTTCTCGCTAGAAATGTTTCCATAAAAGCATTTAATGGCGTAACTATGTTACTATTTCCACACAGAATAAAGAAAGATGTCGGCCGTATGCTTCTGTCCAAGCTCACTACTCTCTGCCAGTGACGTCGGGTCAAGCTCAACGCTGATTGGGCAATGCGTGTCTCGTCAGACGCGTATCTCGCGTACTTCGCGTAAAAAGTTCAATTTTTTGAACTCTTGAAATGTACGCGATATACGCGATATACGCGCGTATAGCGCGTATAGCGCGTATAGCGCGTAAACCAATGGTTCCCTATGGAAAAAATGGCGATTTCATACGCGAAGTACGCGAGATACGCGTCTGGTGTGGCCGCACCTTAAGGCGGATGCAGATCTGCAATACCCGATCACACCAGCAGATGGCTCTAAATACCAACAACTGCTCTATCATTTGCGAAACTCATGATAACTAATGAAAAGTTTTCCATATCTGTTACACAGGACTGCCTGGCTCAACTTTGCAAAAAAATAGAACACATTTGTGAATACATTTTTTGAACTCTGAATACTGCACTGTAAAAAAAAACAACGTAAAAAAACTGTAAATGACTGGCAGCTACGGCTGCCAAACAAACACCGTAAAATTAAAGTAGAAAACCGTATTTCAAATAATGTGCAAAGACTTTAAATTTACAGAAAATGTCATTCAATTTTTTACAGAAAAATAACATTATTTTACAGATTTTTCCCAAATAATTATAATCAATCCCCTTCAATAAAAGGACAATCCTTACAGTTCTGCAGGAAAATACCGTTGTTTTACAGATTTTTCTCAAATAATTATGATCATTCACCTTCAATTAAAGGACAATCCTTAAAGTTCTGCAGGGAAATGCCGTTGTTTTATAGATTTTTCTCAAATAATTATGATCAATCACCTTCAATAAAGGGACGATCCTTAAAGTTCTACAGGAAAACACCGTTGTTTTACAGATTTTTCTCAAATAATTATGATTAATCACCTTCAATAAAAGGACAATCTTTACAGTTCTGCAGGAAAATACCATTGTTTTACAGAATTTGCTCAAATAATTATGATCAATCACCTTCAATATAGGGCCAATCCTTAAAGTTCTGCAGGAAAACACCGTTGTTTTACAGATTTCTCTCAAATAATTATGATCAATCACCTTCAATAAAGGGACAATCGTTAAAGTTCTGCAGGAAAATACCGTTATTTTACAGATTTTTCTCAAATAATTATGATCAATCACCTTCAATAAAGGGACAATCCTTAAAGTTCTACAGGAAAACACCGTTGTTTTACAGATTTTTCTCAAATAATTATGATTAATCTCCTTCAATAAAAGGACAATCTTTACAGTTCTGCAGGAAAATACCATTGTTTTACAGATTTTGCTCAAATAATTATGATCAATCACCTTCAATATAGGGCCAATCCTTAAAGTTCTGCAGGAAAATACCGTTGTTTTACAGATTTTTCTCAAATAATTATCATCAATCACCTTCAATAAAAGGACAATCCTTAAAGTTCTGCAGGAAAATACCATTGTTTAACAGATTTTTCCCAAATAATTATGATCAATCACCTTCAATAAAGGTACAATGCTAAATGTTGTTAGCCTGGGTTTTCCCATGCTGCCTTGCACGCGCGATTCAATTCGCGCTGCAAGGCAGCCTGGAGACCATGGAGCAAATTTTCGCCTGAGATAGGGGACCAATCACAGAGCGGGGAGGGTGCAGCAAGACGATGACGTCAAATATGCGACACACCGAAGCAGTTTGTTTACATCCAACATTGGCAGCCGAAGCGTATCGCCTTCTTCCGCATAGAACTTCTGTCGCTCTACATACGTCATCAGGTATAATTGAAACGATTGGCTATGAGCTAGGAACAGGCGCATTTGACAGACATTCGTAGCGCCCAATAAACGGCTCTGGGCATTCGTAAACCACGCCTCAAATACGAGGAAATGTGCATGTGGTTTCCAGACCCCGTCACATTTGAGATGAGGGTATGACGCTAGCCAGGCTAAAATGTTGTGGCAAATTAATTACAAATAAAGTACACACCACTATTGATTCTAAAACCCTTTTATTTAATGTATTCAGATGTAAATTTACAATATCAACCAATTATTCACAAACAGTTCTTGAGAGCCCCCCCCCCAGGAGGAACTGAAAAACTACAAATGGTATTTGTTCATGTGTGTAACATGTTTCTGTTAGCATTTCTATCAAAATGAGGTCAAGATGTCACCTTTGAAATGAATAGAGAAAGCAACAAACTGTTGTCAAACTGTACCGTACAAACAAATTCTGCTGTTGAACTGAGGGGGTTGTGGTCTTGTGTTTTTTTAGCTTTTATTTTTCACTTAAGTTTTATATTGTTTCCACAATATTCTCCTAACCCTTGGGGGCTCTGTATAAGGTAGTTGTGATAACATTTGTGGACAAGCATTACAGTCATTTAATTAAGACTCGTAACGATACAGTGTATTATTAAGTAAAATCAAAACATACCACAAAAGGTCAGTGAATCTGTAACAGAGGTGCAACACAGCAGACAAAGCAGAAAAATTCAGAATCCTCCTCCAAATTGCCAGTAATCGTCTGGATCTTTGGTGCTCCTGGAGGGGACACACACACACACAGAAAACACAGTCTTTACTGTAAAAAGTAGGATTTCATTTATTGTTCACTTTAAATGAAAATTCAGTCATTATCTTCTCACCCTTGTGTCGATGAAAGGTCAGGTGAAGTTGTTTGGTCCACAAAACACTGGAAATCAGTGTTGTAGCATTTTCCCAAACAACTGCAGTAAATAGTGACTATGTTTTAAATGTAAAAAAAACTGAATAATCCTCAGGTTCTTCGCGCTGCACTGTGGTCAAGCAAACCCACACCCACAGATCAACCCAGCTTCAAGCTAAGAAGCTACTGTGAAGCTAAACACATGGTGTAAATGACGACTTTTCAGGTCAACTTGGCATGTCTGGACTTCTGAAAACTTGGATTACGATAGACAAGCAGTATGGCATTTTTTGTTTTTGTAAAGTTGTTTTTTAATGTTTGCAACAAAGCTGCTGTTGACTGCAGTTGTTTGGGAGGATGCTGCAAGCTTTTTTCATGTGAAAATCCAGGAGTGTTTTGTGAATTGAAAAAAATAACCTGACCTTCTTTCAGCATTCCACCGGGGACGTGAGCGTCGCGTTACGGCTGTGTTGCATTATGGCTGATATGAAAAAATGATTCGAGGATTTTTTGTACTCGAATTACTCGAGTACTCGTTGCAGCCCTACATAGATGAGTACAATATTGTCTACCTTTGTGCTGACAAACTGGCAGTAATATGGCCAATAGTATGCACATTATCCATGTCATGAATACTCACTGGCTCTGAAGATCTTGTGGCAGGAGACTTTTCATTTCCATAATGTCTGGATCATGAGGGGAAAACACACAGACAAACAAACAATATTGGTCAGCTTACCGTTGGAGACATAGGCATGCAAAATATTACTCAACAGCCTCACACATACATTCATTCTTACATAATATTTTTATTATGACTGATGTGAACTTGGTTTCATAAAACAAATCCATTCTCTGTATGATTTGCCTCTGCTTGCCTACCTGTCTGAGTTTGCACCCCAGCAGCTGATGATATCTTGTCATACTGGTTCTTCAGCCTTCTTATGATCACACAGGTGATGCACAACTATACAGGGACACAGTGAAGAATATGGTAAATGGATTGTTCTTGCATATAAAGTGCTTCTCTAGTATTATATCAACCACTCAAAGCACTCTACAATACTGCCCTACAAAGCAAAACCGCAGTAACTACACTTTTGGTCGAAATTGAGTTATAACTGAAAATGAACTGCTTGGTGTGTCATCATGATTTTTGGACATAAAACCTACCTCATAAATATGTGTACAATTAGTGCAATACCACTTATATACCTATAAACCATTAGGCTGGCAAGATAAAAAACTTTGAACCCATTTTTCTCTATAATAGTAGTAGTAGTAGTAGTAGTAGCAGTAACTACGCAAAGCATAGTTACTGCTACTACTACTACTACTACTACTATTATTCACCCATTCACACACTGATGGCAGGCTCTACCAGGGTCACCGAACTGCCAACCTGTCCTGTCCAGTTTGCAAAAACTGGACAGGACAGGTCATGTTTATCAAATGTCTTTGTTCTACTAAATTCTCAGCTGGATAAGGAACACCAGATGAGAAATTGTTGGATGGTAGCTATGATAAGCATTCAATCTCATTCAGTCTCTCAGACTGATCAGGACTTTTTAATTTGGCAAATATTATGATTTATATGAATACCTCTTAAATATTCATCTATTGCTTCCTTAAAAATGTTTTGTAGTATAGGTTATATATTTTTTTACTTACTTTTCTCTCTGGCAATCATCACCTCGCCTTGATAAAGGTGTCTCTGGAATTAAAATAATATCAGTAAATGTATGTATTACATAAACACGTACATGGAACTTAACATTCATTTTGTTTCATTGAAACTTAGACTGCTCGTTTCGTTAAGTGAATGAAATATCCATTAAACAAGGACGAGATTAGTCTAAAACCTCTAACAGTTACAGTGTTGGTGTAGGTTAACATTTTGGATGTTATAAAAAGGTGTTAATGTGAAATAGTCACATCTGACCATCTAAAGCTAACAAGGGAGGGATAGGCAGAGCAGAGGACAAACACAAAAAGATTCCAGTTAGGGCGTGTTCACACCATGGCGTTTTTTGTGATAGGGAAAAGTTGAGCCGACCGCTTTTTCAAAAACAAAAAAAGCTGGCAGCACTTTTTCTCCTAAAAGCGCCGAGAGCGTTTTTTCTATCGCCTAGCAACGAACCCACGCTAGACCCCGACGTTACTCGCCTACTACGTATCCAGGCTACCCTTACATCGTTGTTACAACATGGCTAGAAACAGGCGATTGGCATTTGCATTGGCCCTAACTGACGACGAGGAGGAGAATCATGTACCTGCACGTTTGTGTGTGCAGATGTCACTCGGGGAAGGCAGCAGTAATGCCGACCAGGAGCTTCGTTTCGATGATGCGCGATTTGCGGCGTACTGTGATTGATCAGCTGACAGTTTAACTTTTTTTCAACTTTTTTTTACGCTCGGTGCGGGAGAAAAAAGCGCCGAGTTAGGCCGCGTTCACATCTAGCGTTTTTTTTTAATCTGCCAGCGCTTGTTTTACATTATATTCCTATGGAGCAGAGCGTTTCTGGAAAAAGTCACGGCCGCTTTTTTAAACGCCTCTCCCAGCGTTTTTTTCTGCCATACGGAGTGTTGAAAAAAGTTCAACTTTCAGGAAGAAAGCGGCCGACGTCAGGCGTCTTTTGGGCAACTGACCAATCACAAGCGGAACATTGACACTTCGTCACGAAGGAAACTCTCAACTGTCAAAACAAGAAACAATGGCAGACAAATCACTCGGGAAAGTGCCGGTGGAGCGATTAATAGTTTTAATTACAGAACATGTCGAGATCTACAACTTGTCTAATGGGCTCTATCCTGGATACATAGTAGGCGGGTAACGTCGGGTCTAGAATGGGTTCGTTGATAGGCAATAGAAAAAAAGCTCTCGGCGCTTTTAGGGCCAAAAACGCTACCAGCTTTTCTTTTTGTTGAAAAAACGGTCGGCTCAACTTATCCCTATTACAAAAAACGCTAGATGTGAACGCGGCCAGAGGCGTTTTCCCAAAAGCGCTCTGCTACATACAAAAAAAACGCCAGGTGTGAACACGCCCTAAGTTCTGTTAGAGCATTACATTACATTAGACCAGTCCTCCCTCCCTCTCACACACGCACGCACACACACACACATACACACACGTTGTGACCAGAAGTTAGGCTACAACTTTTAAATGAATATTACTACTATTTTATTTTAGTAATATTTCTACTACTTTTAAATGAATATTTTCAGAAGGCAGTAATGCTGTTATCATTCACCAAGCAAGCTAAAAGCACACTCAGTATTAACGCTGTGTTTTGCTGACATGAATCATTCCAAGCTTAACAAGCTAGTTAACGTACCACATTAAGTTAGCTGTAACATCAGTTCATTACTCAGCAGTTAGCTAACCTAACTGTCTGACAACGTTATAGTCTAAATTATGGATATGAACACAAACATTAGGTTAGGTTATTAACTTAGAAAAATAACAGGGAAATGTTTTCTTACCTCATATCGCCAGGATAACAGTTATAACGTGAAGTTCATGTTAGGACACCGCACAGATCCTGACTTCCTCTGTGTCCATATTCCCGTTTTTGTTTCGTTGTTCTGTTCTCCGCTGAAATCTCACAACTCAAACTCACTCAAATAAGAATTTGGCGTGCAGATGTAAAATAATCCAGGTAATGATCCACGTAATACGAGGGGACCGACAGAGTAGCGCTGAAGTCCTGCAGCATTCAAACTGACGTACTTTCAAATGAAGGCGCGCTCAGTGCTCATTGGCCAGTTTCCTGGATGACAGCCACATTGACCATCATATTTAAAGAAACAAGGCGAGACAGCCAATAGCAATTGTTTCAGCGGGATAACTCGAAAAAAGATTTTATATATATATATATATATATATATATATATATATATATATATATATATATGTGTATAATATATGCATAATAAATACTTCACTATACAGGGTTAGGTGCAGAGTGCAAAAGGTGACAGGTAGATGAGTTATAAAGTCTTATCGCAGGTAGGAACGATTTCCTGTATCGTTCCTTAGAGCAGCGGGGTTGAATGAGTCTGTTGCTGAAGCTGCTCTTCAGTTTGTCCAGTGTTTTGTGGATGGGGTGAGAGGGATTGTCCATTATTGCCAGCAGTTTTGCCAGCATCCTGTCCTCCACCACCTCCTCCAGGGTGATAAGCTTAGAGCCAACAACAGACTCTGCTTTCCTGACCAGTTTGTTCAGTCTGTTGGCGTCCTTTGCCTTGATGCCCGCACCCCAGGACACCGCAGCAAAGAAGATGGTGCTCGCCACAACAGACTGATAAAACATCTGCTTGCACACATTAAAGGACCTGAGCCTTCTCAGGAAGTAAAGCTGACTCAGGCCCTTCTTGTAGATAGCCTCTGTGTTGGTGGACCAGTCCAGTTTATTGTCCAGTGTGACACCCAGGTACTTGTATGCAGGGACCATCAGAGAATTTCTGCAGATGACACGACCAGGGGCGGTTCTAGACTTTTTTTAGTGGGGTGGCCAGGGGGAGGCCGGCAGGCGTTAGGGGTGGCCGATCGAAATGTCCGACGGGGGGGGGGGTGCGATGCGAACGTAATGTTCGTATTATTGATGCCGACTCCTCGTTCGGGGGGGCCCGCAGGGGGGGCCGGACTCAGACTTAGGGGGGCACTAGCCCCCCCGGGCCCCCCCTCTGGCACCGCCCCTGGACACGACTCAGTGCAGTACTGAAAGTCAGCAATGTATGTGGTGAAGAGGAAGGGGGACAGTACAGTTCCCTGGGGGGCCCTGATGTTACTGATCAGACGGTCAGACACACAGTTCTGTAATCTCACCAATTGTGGTCTGCCTGTCAGATAGTCATCAACCCAAGTCACGAGGGGAGCACCCACCTGCGTGTCCTCCAGTTTGGCCTTCAGCAGTCTGAGCTGGATGGTGTTGAAGGCGCTGCAGAAGTCAAAGAACATGATGTGGACTGAGGTGTTGGGTCGGTCCAGGGAGGAGTAAGCCTTCTGCAGTAGGTAGATGATTGCATCATCAACCCCAACATGGGGCTGATATGCAAACTGCAGGGGGTCGTGTGATGGGCACACCAGTGGTCTGAGGTGTGCCAGGACCAGTCTCTCCATAATCTTCATAATATGAGAGGTCAGTGCCACCGGCCTGCAGTCCCCCAGTGCAGCAGGACGTCCTTTATTGGGCACAGGGACCAGGCAGGATGTCTTCCACAGCACCAGTATCCTGACCTGACTCAGGCTAACCTGGGGCTGATACCATCAGGGCCAGCAGCTTTCTGGGTAGTTTTATTGTATTTGTAGGCTGTTATATTTAAATAAATGAATAAATAAATACTAATGTAACACAATTAATGTAAATTATTTTTAATCTACATTGGAATTTCCTACTTACTTTACTTGTTAACCTAAGCATAACTTTTTATTGTGCAGTGTTTTTTAAGCATCATCCGAATTCAAGTTTGGTTTTACCCACCAACAAGCAGAACTATTTGATAAGAACGCGCCGCTGCTCCGCCCCCGATACACGCATTGCTGGCTACCATAAACGTCACAGTCAGTCACTGAGCCTCACGGAGAACACATGCTGTCTGCAGTAAGCTTGACCCGCGCGTTTTCGTCTTCCGACACTCTTTAATACTTCTCAAAGAGGCGAAGAAGGTAACAAATAACTTAACTATAGTCGTGCATATAATAATATAAATGAGTATTTACTTGGTTTCATAAGGCTAGCTAGCTAGCTCAGTAAACTAGCTTAGGTATCAGCGCATTTTGGCCACGTGTGTCAAGTGTGAGCAGTAGTAGGCCTATAAAGTAAATGTATTCCTTTATGATAAACGATTTTTTTCCCACATAATAATTAGGCATTTCTTGTTGTGCCAAGTTGCTTACGGAGGACACCATTACATTTTTACTTATATGAAATGATTATGTGTTGTTTTTTTACATAAAATGAATCGGTATGAATTAATGACACATTTAAGTAATTATTTAATGGTTTATTTATTTATTTTATTTTGGCAGCTTTAGTCCTCCTTCACTAACTTAAAACGTCTTGTGCTGTATTTTTTCCCGCTGGCTGCAGGTGCCGCTTCTACAGCGAGCCACGCTTCAGAAGCACTTCGGCAGTCTTGTTTTTTTCCACTGTTTTCAGTCTTTGATACTTCCCAAAGAGGCGAAGAAGGTAAGAGATAACTTACAGTGCATATAGAATATACATGAGTGTTGGTAATAATGGCGTTAGAGTATAACGGTGTTACTAACGGCGTTATTTTTTTCAGTAACGAGTAATATTGCGCGCACCCCCCTCCCCCCCCCTAGGTCCGCGGTGTGTTACTATTGCGCGCACCCCACCCCTCCCCCCGGTAGGTCCGCGGTGTGTTACTATTGCGCGCACCCCCCTCCCCCGTAGGTCCGCGGTGTGTTACTATTGCGCGCACCCCACCCCTCCCCCCGGTAGGTTGCGCGCACTCCCCCCCGTAAATGAGTATTTACGTGGCTTCATAAGGCTAGCTACCTAGCTAGCTACGTAAACTAGCTTAGGTATCAGCGCATTTTGGCCACGTGCGTCAAGTGTGAGCAGTAGTATGAAGTAAATGTATTCCTTTATGCTAAACTATTTTTTCCCATATAATAATTAGGCATTTCTTGTCGTGCCAAGTTGCTTATGGAGGACACCATTCAATTATTACTTATATGAAATGATTATGTATGTTGTTGTTTTTTACATAAAATGAATCAGTATTTTAATGAATTAATGACACATTTAAGTAATTATTTAATGGTTTATTTATTTATTTTATTTTGGCAGTTTTAGTCCTCCTTCACAAACTTAAAACGTCTTGCGCTGTATTTTTTCCCGCTGGCTGCAGGTGCCGCTTCTACAGCGAGCCACCCTCCAGAAACCTTGAAGGACAAAGAGTTTGTCGACCACGACTTTCAGTATGTCACATCTCGCAACCTTAAGTTGAGGCTGTTAATGTGTGTGCGCAGTGGAGCCTTAGAGATCTTTTCTTACAGAATTCAGTGCAGTTAGTACTCAAGAGACTGTGGTCATTCCTTCCAGAGTTCAGAACTCCGAGTGCAGAGTTCTTAAGTTGTCTTCTAGTTTATAATGTTCTATTGTGCTGGGTAGAGTATTCTGGAGATTTTCCTACAGTGGGCTACAATGGCATATGTTATGCCAAAGTTCAAATGCCGTTCATGTGGTATCTCCCTGAAAGGTATTAAAAGCTATGTTGATCATCAGCTTCTGCATAGACATGAGGCAAATAGCTACTATCCATGTTGCTTTGCAGACTGCAAACAAAAATTCACCAAGTACACTGCTTTAAAAGCTCATGTCTATCGTTCCCACAACAGTCCTGTTTTACTGTTTGAAGACACACAAAGGTCATTTGTATGTGATGATGTGCATTGTAAGAAGACATGCATAGATTTGAGAGATCTTGTTGCACACCTCAAGGTACATTTGAATAAGCATGAGTTAGTACATTGCCCATTTAGCAATTGTAACAAGACGTTTAAAGTGAAGTCCTCATTTACATCCCATGTTTCAAGAACACATAAACATGAAATTGTAAATACTCAAGTCACATACTCTGAGCTATCTGTATCCTCTCAGATTGAGCCCAATGAAACTGAAACTGGAATGGACCAAAGTGAAAATCAGTCTCAGGTTTTGGAAGAGATTGATATAAGGTCTTTGTACATGAAGAATCTGTGCCTGTTTTACATGCAACTCCAGGCAAAGTATCTGGTTCCGTCATCAACTATTCAAATGATTGTTGAAGAGATCAATGGCCTTAATGACATTTGTCATCAGTACACAAAAGACAAAATTAAAGAGACACTTAGAGGAAATACTAATATGTCAGATGCTGAGATTGATTCAGTTTTTCAGAGTCTTCAGGAAGCTGATTTGCATGCTTCATGTAGTTCTCGGCTCTCCACAGAATATATTAGGAGGCAGTATTTTGAGAAGAACTTTGCCTATGTGCACCCAGAAAATGTTTTTCTGGGCACCAATGAGCATAGAAGAGACAGTTATGCACAATACATACCCTTGTTGGAGTGTACGCTTCCGGTCGAGTGTACGCTGGCATGTTTGTTGCCGCTGCTCGCTGGAAATAGTAAGTTGTAATAGTAGTAGTAGTAGTAGTGTAGTAACGTTAGTAGCAGTAGTAGTAGTAGTAGTAGGACTAGTAGTAGTAGTGTCGCGTGAACATTTTATCTCGCACAGCTAGCTCCGGCACCCCTATCCACCACTACGGGCTAACGCCGGTAGCTAGTTGCTAACCGGCTGTCGCGATACCGGCTTTCTAAGCTTACCTGGTTCCTACCTCATCATGCGGCCCAACAACTCTCTCACCTGCTTTGGACTGGTCTGGATATTCCTGTTGTTCTGCCATCATCCTGTGGCAGGACTACTCCACTACTCCATCACAGACCCTCTCGCGACCCGCTTGGATGTATTGGAGCCCCCACCTCCGGAGCTGCACCATCACCCGGACCTCGCTCGCCCCCCTCGTCGGCGCTACATCCACCGCGTGTCCCGCAGACATGTCCAGCCCAGCGACAACTCCAGTACAATCAACTCCACCTGGTCCACTTCTCGTCGCTCTCCCATCAACTCCGGCCGCACCGTCAACCATCATGCATTAGCCAGCCTAGCTAGGTCGGCTAATGCTACCGTCAAACTCGACTCCTCCGCTGTCAACTTCGGTCTCCTCAACATCCGCTCTCTCACCGGCAAAGGTCATCTCATCCAAGACGTCCTCACTGACCGTAAGCTTGACTTTTTCTTTTTAACTGAAACTTGGCAACAGCCCAATGACTTTTCCACACTCAACGACTCCACTCCTCCCGGTTTTGTTTACATCTGCCGTCCCCGTGGCAACGGCCGCGGGGGAGGTCTCGCGGTAATTCACCGTGAGAAGTGGAAAGTCCTGCCCGTCTCTGTGCCTGCATTCAGCTCTTTTGAATGCCTTGTTTTTAAGCTTCCTGGCCCCTCACCTACCATCATTGCTACATTTTACCGCCCCCCCAAGCCACACAGTGATTTTATCAGTGAATTCTCTACTCTGCTCACTCATATATCCACTCTCTCACCCAACGTAATTCTGCTGGGGGACTTCAATATTCACATGGACAATATCGACCTGCCTCTCACCAGAGACTTTGCATCCTGTCTTGACAGCTTTGGACTACATAATCTGATTGATTTCCCCACCCATATCAAAGGCCACTCTCTTGACCTAGTCTGCTGCTCCGGTCTCACCCCCTCCAAGCCCACTGCTGATGTTTTCCCCGCCTCAGATCACTCCCTCCTCACCTTCAAAGCTGTACTCCGCCTCTCCACAATCAAGTTGCCCCGCCTCATTTCATTTCGCGATATCAAGAACATTAACATTGCCACCCTCTGCTCCCTCATTGACAGTTTTCCGACCACCGACTCTACCTCAAACCCTGATGAACTCGTCACTCTTTACAACACCTGCCTCACAAACACTCTCACCTCTATCGCCCCCCTAAAAACCCGGTCTGTTTCCTTTTCCACATCTGCCCCCTGGTTTACCCCCGAGCTCAGGTCCATGAAAGCTAAAAACCGTCAACTTGAGCGACTTTATAAACGAACCGCTCTCACCATCCACAATGACATGTACACCTCCCACATTGCACAATATAAGGACCTCATATCCCTGACCAAATCCACCTACTACTCCGGCCTCATTCTAACCAATGAAGGTAACTCAAAAACCCTTTTCTCGGTTCTCAAAAAAATCCTCCACCCACCCAATTCTCTCCCCCCCCCACTTGTACTCCACTGAATCCTGTAATTCCATCTTGGACTATTTCAATCTGAAAATCCACACCATTCATCAGCACCTACATCCCAATTCCCCCCCTCTCTCCCCACCTGCACTTCCCCCTACTTGCCATCTCTTCGCCAGTTTTCTTCTCCCCACTGCCTCCGACATCTCCGTTCTCATTCTTAAATCTAAGCCCACCACCTGCCAGCTTGATCCCCTCCCCACAACCCTAGTCAAATCCTGCCTCCCCTCCCTCCTCCCTCTCATCACCGCCATCATTCACTCCCCACTCTCATCTGGAATAGTCCCCTCACTTTTCAAAACTGCCGCTGTCACCCCCATATTAAAGAAACCCGGTTCAGACCCCAACAACTTCAGTAACCTCCGCCCCATCTCTAACCTACCATTCATTTCCAAAACCCTAGAAAAGATTGTCGCCTCCCAACTTCACTCCCACTTATCCCTCCACTCACTCTACGAGCCTTTCCAGTCCGGTTTCCGCCCCCGTCACAGCACAGAGACCGCCCTCATCAAAATCACTAACGATCTCCTCATTGCAGCTGACTCTGGTTCCTTCTCCATCCTCATCCTCCTCGATCTGAGTGCAGCATTCGACACCATCTCACACCCCATCCTTCTCAGTAGACTCTCCTCGATTGGCCTCTCCCACACCCCCCTCAGTTGGTTCCACTCCTACCTCACAGGCCGCACCCAGTTCATCCAGCTTAAATCCTTCACCTCCAATCCCTCCCCAGTCACTACTGGTGTGCCCCAGGGATCTGTCCTGGGGCCTCTTCTATTCATCATCTATCTCCTCCCCCTCGGCCACATCCTCCGCAAATACAATATCCAGTTCCACTGCTTCGCGGATGACACTCAGCTCTACCTTTCCTGCAAACCCAATTCCTCACTCCCACCCTCCTCCCTCACCGACTGTCTCTCCGAAATAAAAACCTGGTTCACCTCAAACTTCCTTAAACTAAACTGCAATAAAACTGAAATGCTCCTCCTCGGCACTAAATCCACACTAGCGAAAGTCAATACCTTCTCTCTCACCATCGACAGCTCCTCAGTTTCCCCCTCCCCTCAGGTTAAGAGCTTGGGTGTCATCCTCGACGGCACACTTTCCTTCCATTCCCACATCAACACCATTACCCGCACTGCATATTTCCATCTCCGCAACATCAACAGACTCCGCCCCTCCCTCACCCCCCACACCACCGCCATCCTTGTTCACAGCCTCGTCACCTCCCGTCTGGACTACTGCAATTCTCTCCTCTTCGGCCGCCCCCACAAGTCCCTCCGCAAACTACAACTGGTCCAAAACTCTGCCGCCCGCATCATCACAAAGACCCCCTCATACCATCACATCACCCCTGTCCTCCAGCAGCTCCACTGGCTCCCCGTAACCCACCGCATTAACTACAAACTCCTAGTGTTTACATTCATGGCCATCCACAACCTCGCCCCTCCCTACCTCTCTGATCTCCTGCACATTAACATCCCCACCCGTTCCCTTCGATCCTCCTCCTCCATCCACCTCTCTGTGCCCCCTGCCCGCCTCAGCACTATGGGGGGCAGAGCCTTCAGTCGCTCTGCTCCCCAGCTCTGGAACTCTCTACCACCCGACCTCCGAAACTGTGACTCTCTCCCCATTTTCAAAGCACAACTAAAAACCCACCTGTTTCGGACTGCCTACTCTCTCTAATCTCCATGCTTCCTGCCATTCTGCCCTATATATTTTAACTTATTATGTTGTCCTTTCTATGTCTATTTTATCACGTTTTTTGTATATTTCATTGTGTGTTTTACTGTGTGTGATGTACAGTGTCCTTGAGTGACCTGAAAGGCGCTTTTATAAATAAAATGCATTATTATTATTATTATTGCATGACACTTTAAGAGCTATTCTAAAGGATACTGTTGTGTGGGAAGAGTGTGTTAGGTCTCAAAATCTGCCTGTTTCTGATGTCGTCTTAAGTGATATTTCTGATGGCTCTGTCTTCAAATCCAGTGACATGTTTCTACAAGCTGGTGACATCATCTTAAAACTGATATTGTATCAGGATGCATTTGAAGTTGTCAACCCACTTGGGTCATCCAGAGAGAAAACATAAGCTTGTGGGAGTATACTTCACACTTGCTGACTTTGAGCCATTCCATCGTTCCAGTATTGACCATTTGCAGTTAGTACTGTTGTGCAAAGAGAAAGACTTTAAGTCCTTTGGTCAGGACATAGTGTTTGAGAGATTGTTGTCAGACCTGAGACAGCTTGATGAACATGGACTTGTAACCACTTCTGGTCATGTGGTTCGAGCAACAATAATATCTATTGTAGGTGACAATTTGGGATCACACTGCATTGGTGGCTACACACAGAATTTCAGCACTTCCAAGTACTTCTGCAGGTATTGTGAGGTAAATAGAGACCAACTTGAGAGTGTGAGTCAGAGCTTTCCTGTACGAACAGTCGATAACTACAAAGAAGCAGTGCAGTTATTGCAGGAGAGTGATGTGAATGACGTCAAAGGCATCTATTGTGACTCCATCTTTAACACACTGAAATATTTCCATGTATGTCAGCCAGGCCTTCCTCCATGCATAGGGCATGACTTGTTTGAGGGAGTTGTAGCTTATGACTTGGCCATTTACTTGCGTAACTTCATAAAGGTCAAGCATTGGCTCACATACTCTCAGCTGAACAGGCGAATCACACAATTTTCCTACAAGGACTCAGATTCCAGCTCATCTCCTTGTCAAGTGAATGAAAAGGCCATCACAATAGGTGGCCAAGCAGCTGAGAACTGGTGTCTGCTTAGACTCCTGCCTGTCATTATTGGTGACAAAGTTGATCCTCATGACCCAGTGTGGCAACTAGTGATCACTCTGAAAGAACTTGTGGAACTAGTGTGTGCACCCAAGATCACCACTGCCCAGGTGGCTTACCTCAACATTGTTGTGGTTGAATATCTGGAAACAAGGAAAGCAATGTTTCCTTCTGATCACCTGAAACCCAAGCACCACTATCTTCTCCATTATGCATCATTGATCCTCAAACTGGGTCCCCTAATACGGCTGTGGACAATGAGATTTGAGAGTAAACACTCTTACTTCAAGAGGTGTGTGAGGAGGACACAAAACTATAAGAATATATGCCAGTCTCTCGCAAATCAGCACCAACTCCTCCAAACAACCCTCAGCTCAAACTCCTTTTTTGCACCAGTGCTGAAGTCAAAAAACGTTACTCCATATCATGCTCACCTGTACAGTGATGCAGTGCGCAATGCAGTTGAAGCACACATGTTTACAGAACCGGATTCTGTGTCAACTGAGGTAGATTTTAAGGGCACTCGGTACAAAAAGGGATCTTTTCTGTGCCTCAAACGCGAGTCTGATGAGTCAATCAAGTTTGGCCAGATTGAGCTTGTTTTGATAATCAATGACAAAAAGGTGTGCTTTCTGGTGACACCGCACACTTCAGTGTATTTATCAGAGTATGGACTCTATGAAGTCAAACAAGCAGCTGAGGATATGCACTGCATTAATGCAGAACACTGCCTGGATTGCCCATTGCCCATTACCCATTGCCTCTTTACAATCTGAATGGAAATACAGTGATATCTCTGAAGCACAGTGTTGTTGATCAGTAGTAGTGTGATGAGGTGTTGGGAAGAAGTTTTTGACTAGTGTGTCAATGGGGGGAAATTACATATATTAATCAAAGTAACATGGTAATTGTGCTGTGAAGTGTAATCCACAATCTGTTATCCACTAAACAATAATTTATGTTTTGTCCCCTCTTGAAGTCATGGATGGATGGGTGGGTGACGTAACTTCATCCCTAAGCTCATTCTTTAAAGAAGAAGATTCTATAGCACAAGTAGTGGAGGTGCTCAAAAACATTGGCGTCTGTTCAGCTGAGGACCTAAAATTTGTGGAGGCAGCTGACCTTGCAGCAGTCCTGAGGCCAATAGAGGCCAGGAAAGCCATGGCCTGCATTAAAAGTAAGTAAAATAATACATAGTGCCATTTGTGATGATTGCAACTAGACCGAAGATTAAGTGAAAATTATATATGGATGATAATGACTAACATGCTTATGTCCTTTTGTTATTTAGATTTAGTGACTAGAGTAGAGGATACATCCTCCTCAATATCTACCAGCCAGATTGTTGAACCCAACAACGAAGAATCATTTGTGAGTGACGACATGAGTGATGATTTTCCCATGAGTGTTCACTCCACACCGAAATCCACTGCTACAAGCAGTCCAGCTTTGACCATAGCCTCACCTACTGGATCAGAGAGCAGTGTCAGAGAAGATACTAGCTGGCATTACAGGTTCGACATACCCTGGAGTAAGATGCCCTCCAGCACAAGACAACTTTTAGATAATGGTAAGAGGCCTTCTGCAGCACAGAGAAGGGACATTATTAGGATTGTGGCTAGTGAGGTGCTAACTGTGTGCAAAAAACCTGGCAAGAAACACATTAATGAAATTTCAAGAAAGATGGTACTTTGCTACCCAAAATCCTTCCGAGATGAGATTGAGGGTCAGATTGTCGGCACTGGGTATGACTCACTTGTAAAACAGTTAATATCTCGGCTAGATAATTGCAGACGACTCCAAGCTTCTACTGCCCAGAAAAGGCTTCCTGAAAGTTGCAGCCCTGACAATGTAAAGAGAGTGTGCAAAGATGCATATGGCTGTATTAACTCTGAGCCAGTGCTTTCTCCTGGTGAAACAAAACTGCAAAAGCAAAAACAAGAAGAGCTGGTTAAGATGTTCAAAAACAAAGACAAAGATGCAAAAAAAATAGAAAGACTGATGGTGGAGACTTTTCCCTCACAGAGGAGAGACGTACTGTCAGCACTGAAAGAGACGGAAGACTTTCTTAAGGAATGGCCTTTCCTCTGCCAGGAAGCTGGAATGAGGCTTAATTTCAAAGAACTAACAGGTGTCCAGTTAGATGCCAGCTTTGAAGAGTCCACAGCCACCAAGTTCAGAAGAATCCTGCGGTACTTTCAGTTTGGTAAAACTGAGTCATCCAGCGAAGCAAGAACCATTCTGAGCAAAGCCCTGGCAGGAGGTGAAGAAACTAGTGCAGCTGTACTGATGCTTGGTGCCCATTTCAAAGAGCAGCAAGATAAGATGTTTGTAAATGTTGATGACACTGCCATTGGAGTTGACATGGACACCACCAAGCTACCATGGACACCCTGCATTGTGGTCTGCGGTAGGAGTGCCAACATTTTTTTTTCATCTGTTCACTGAAATACTTATTTTAACATTTTATGTCTACAGTGGTAATGGTGTACTGTACACTGCAAAAAACATTTTTATAGATGACAAAATCATGTTTTTTGCTACCTTGCTTTCATTTCTTTTTACTTGGTATAGTTTTTCTTTTGCAGTTTAGACACAATGTGGGCTATTCAAGAATGAAGTCAACTAAGCAGTGTACTGAACACAGCTCCTGGCTTACTTAACCTCATTGGATCCATATACATTAAGCAAGCTATTTACTCACTATGGAACATATTGTTCTTGCTCTGTTCACAGGTAACAGCCCACTTACTGCCAAGATGTTCATGGTTGCAGTGGACCAGGTCATTGTGAATGAGCAGCTTCCCTGCTTCACCAAGGCGTTAGAGATGATGTTCTGCTCATATTATCTGCACAACATTGATTATCCTGTTGCACTCACAGCTACTCTGGAGTTCTTACAGAGGTACACTTTCAGTATGCATTACACATTGCTTTTAAGGTAGTTTTGCTACCTAGGTAGGTTGCTCCTTTCCTAGCTCCACTCTGCTCCTTTCCTCTTACCTCTCTCTGCTCCTCTTCACTCCTCTCACTGCTCCTTTCCTCTCTTTCCTTTCCTTTTTTGTGACACTTCTTGATGTGAAAACCTTTTAGACATTTTAGGTAAGACATCAGCTTTCCCTGACACCTACTATTGTATCTGTGAAACTTTTATTTTATTTGTGAAAATGCTAATGGGGAGATTTCACCGTTTTTGTTTTACACCAAGACCTCATTAGACCAGGTCCAGATCAAAAACCACTGTGCCTATACCTCTCAAATCTGGACTGGATTAATGTACAGACCCTTAACTTTGCCCTTAAGTGCCGAATCGGAGGCTGGCGAATCAGAAGCTAACTTCAGCGTCGTCTTCGAGACTAAAGTCTTAGCTGTGTCAGTTTCTGACTGTTCCGTCGAGCCAGAGGCCATTGCGCAACAGGGTAAAGGGCAACATGAAAAGTTGATGCAGCCGAGTTCTCCACTCTTTCGCTCGCATCACGTGCATGTCCTTACTATGGTGGACACAGAAAATCAGCTCAAATTGGGTTACACTCTATGTCCTGCTTCCCTTATTGTCAGTCCATGGACAAGAACATGGTCTATAATTTCATTGGATTTTTCCACTCTTTGTCTTCCTCTTCGTCTTCCTCTTCTTCTTTCTTGTCTCCTCTTCCTCCTCCTTCCGTCCTCTCACATAGTTTCTTCTATCCATTCTCAGACTCTCATTCCCACCTTCAACAACCTGTTTGCTCTCTGAATTGGCTTATATTGGTTGTGTCACATCATTTGAAACAAGTGAAATCAATTTTGAGTGGTTGTGTTTAATCAATGACAGTTTGCTCTACTTGTATTTACAAATTTAGATGACGTGCGTTAGAGTGCAAAATGTGTTTTGAGAATGTGTTTAGAGTTTTGCTGAAAAGTGTAAGTGAGATCTGCAAATTGTGTTTTACCATGTGAAATGGTTTAAGGTGACAACAGACTGCACAGTTAGCTAAATTAGTTCAGGCAACTGAGAACTTTGCTCAGCCAATGGCTTTTAGTGTTTTAGCAATTGAGAAAAACTGTTACACTCTGAATGTCTTAGCTTAAAAGGAAAATTATTTTTCCAACAGGTGCATCTTCAAAATCAACCCAGATCAGGGGACCAAAGTCAAGCGAAAAGAAAAGGGACGCCAGTATGCTGTCAACCCAAGGGTGCTGAGCCTCATCTCCAATGTTGCCAATTTTGAATGGACAGAGTGAAAGGGTAAGATGACTCTCCCACCAAACAAACACAATCATCAGTCAAGCAATAAATTAATACATCATTCAGTCCCAAACAAGCTCCTGTGTCCTGTCAGTTTAGGGAACAATAGTATACTATGGTGCAGATTTGAATTGTGTAACGAATGAGTAACGAATGATGAACGACCAGGGCCCTAACTGGGCCCTAAGTGACAGTTACTCAGTAACTACTGAGGAGTTACTGGTAAACAGACTAGGGGACTACTGTATTTGTTACTGAGTAATGAATGATGAACAACCAGGGCCCTAACTGGGGCCCTAACTGGGGCCCTAACTGGGCCCTAAGTGACAGTTACTCAGTAACAGTAACAGTATCAGTAACAGTAGTCTGTTTACCAGTAATTCCTCAGTAGTTACTGAGTAACTGTCACTTAGTTTTATGTAAAGGAAAGAAACAACAATTTAAAATGGTGATTTAATCATATACACACACACACACACACACACACACACACACACACACACACACACAGACACACACACACACACACACACACACACACACACACACACACACACACACACACACACACACACACACACACAGGGAATGTTTGAATCCAAACCGTTTTCCATTGGAACCCAATGTGAGTTCTGTTCCGTTCCTGGACCAGAGGATCCATATAAAAACGCCCTCAACACAGTGAAACTAGTTATTGATGTTCTGACCCATATTCCTTATTCAGAGAGGTGGTCTCTCTGAGATCAATATCTCTTTTACAGCAGGAACCTGGAAACAATCAACCTGGACTGGTAACTGATTCATTTAGAATATATTAATACAGTGAGAATATATGACCAATAATCTTAAGAAAACATGACATTCAGCAAACTGTACCTTAGCGTCTCTGTGGTGAAAAGTGTGCTGTCCCGTGTCGTATGAAAATATAAAAGCACCAAAGGATGGAAAGTAAGATCAGTTGAAGGAGGAGATTCAGGTGTTCGCCAAAACACAAAGTAAGTGTTCAGAACGTAGACAGAACGTGAACACGGTTCTAAAGGTTCTGAGTACAGACTGAGCTGCTGGGCTCCTCAGTGAAGACAGATGGAATGAGGAAGGAGGCTTTGAACGACAGCTAACTACACCTGAAACCTTTATGATGGTCAGGGCTGGGCTTCACCAGAACACACCCATAACTGTATCAAGACAGAGCAAAGCTTTGAGGAGGTCCATATAAAGCTATAAAACCACCACGACCCAGTCACGATGGTGGAGGTTAAAACAGTGGAATTAAAGTCACGTCAAGGCTATTAAGTTCTGCTGTACTTTGGATCATCTGCAGTGATAGCATGGGACTCCCAACGTATCAAAATACAATCGGATAAAAAGCTAAGGGAAGACTTTTATCACTTTGAAGGAGAAGAAAATGGTTACAGACTTTTCAGAGTTAGGAAACAGACAAGACAACAAACCAAACAAACATAGAAAAGAGATCTTATCCACGCTGTCAGAAACTCCTCAGATCAAACAGACCTGTAGCTGAGTTAGAGCTGTCATTAATCAATCATTAACTAACTAAAGAGGATAACTGGTTTACCTGTACATGTACCTGTACACACACACACACACACACACACACACACACACACACACACACACACACACACACACACACACACACACACACACACATACACACACACACACACACACACACACACACACACACACACACACACACACACTCTTACCAATAAAACATCCACAAGCAGATAAAATACTATCAACTTTATGAATCCCACACTGGGAATCACTTGTTATTGCATTTCAAGAGTCAAAAGTACAGCGAAAGAGAGATTAAAGGAAGAATACGAATTCAATAAAATACAAAATAAATGTACAAATGAAATCTGTCTTTCTTTCCGTCTCTCTATATGTCTGTCTGTCTGTCTGTCTGTCTGTCTGTCTGTCTGTCTGTCTGTCTGTCTGTCTGTCTGTCTGTCTGTCTGTCTGTCTGTCTGTCTCTCTCTCTCTCTCTCTCTCTGTCTGTCTGTCTGTCTGTCTGTCTGTCTGTCTGTCTGTCTGTCTGTCTGTCTGTCTCTCTCTGTCTCTCTCTCTCTTTCCCTTCCTCAGTTTGGTAATAATAATACAGGTATAATTCTATAGGAGATATGAATAATAATAGTAAAACTTACAGTGATAGAGCTAGTGTTTTGATATAACGATGGTTAACTTGAATGTGAATGTGAGATATGAATAATAATACTACCACTGCCAGTGATAGAGCTAGTGTTGATATAACTATGGTTAACTTGAATGTGAATGTGAGTTTGTATTCTGTCTGCCGCCCGCCATAGCTCAGCTCTGCTATTGCAGGACCGCTGTCATAATTAAGGGATGGAATCCACCTGTGTGACACAAATCAGAGTGAGTCGGGGAAACTGAACAGTTTTATTTTTATCTCACGTTTTTTGTCAGCAAAGGTTTGTTTAAAGGTATATTGCAATTTAGTGACTGGAACTATCATGTTTTACCAGTAAAACACAAGAGAAATCACTTTCTTTGAAGCTTTGTTTGATAAAGCATTTTAGTTATCTTTGAATCAGCGATTGCTTTGTTTTGTTTTGGAGAGAGAGAGAGAGAGAGAGAGAGAGAGAGAGAGAGAGAGAGAGAGAGAGAGAGAGAGAGAGAGAGAGAGAGAGAGAGAGAAGGAGAGAGGAGAGACAGAAAGAGAGAGAGGGAGAGAAGGAGAGAGGAGAGACAGAAAGAGAGAGAGGGAGAGAGAGAGAGAGAGAGAGAGAGAGAGAGAGAGAGAGAGAGAGAGAGAGAGAGAAGGAGAGAGGAGAGACAGAAAGAGAGAGAGGGAGAGAGAGAGAGAGAGAGAGAGAGAAGGAGAGAGGAGAGACAGAAAGAGAGAGAGGGAGAGAGAGAGAGAGAGAGAGAGAGAGAGAGAGAGAGAGAGAGAGAGAGAGAGAGAGAGAGGGGCCGACTCACAAACCAAGATTTTATAAAATGGGACAAACATCAAATTGAAACTCTTCTAGAGAATAGACCAAATAATGCATGCAGAGCAGAATTAGGACGATATCCAATCGTGATTAAAATTTAGAAGAGAGCCCTCAAATGTTATAACCACCTTAAAGGGATACTTCACCGGTGGGAACGTGAAGGTTTTATGAATGAAATAATTATATTTATTAAAAATGTGAAAATAAAAATTATACTGGAGGATAATGGTAGAAATGTTTCGGCATGATGTGGCACGCTCTCAAACCGAGAGCCGTTCTGTCCGTCTTCGCTGTTGGCCCGTTCCCAGATGACCAGCAGGCCGGGGCTACTAATGCACCTCCCTCAGCAGAACGCACTCGCCTACAGGGGAGACCGCCGTAATATTCTACTTTATCTCTGTTTACAAAGTACACAATAATAGAGAGACGCCGAGATCGTTCATTGGCCTGTGGCGTGTGCCCCCGCGACCACTGACACACCATGGCCTACGCCGCTCAGGAACGGTACCTGCCGTTCCCAACAATGGTATATGACACCAGCACATTAGTAGGAGTAGGTAACATCTGAAGTTTTTATTACCAGGAAGTTGTGAATGTACTCTTTCAGACGCATTTCCAGGAAAAGATTTTATTTGCCTCAATACGGTTTGTGACCAATAATCTAAAGAAAATATGAAATTAAGCAAGCTGTACCTTAATTTCTCTGTGGGAAAAACATCTGCTGCCCCATGTAGTATTGAAGATATAAAAGCAAAAAAGCAAGGAAAAGTAAGATCCGTTGAAGGAAGAGTTTCACCAAACCCAAAGTAAGTGTTCAGAACCGAGTCAGAACATTAAGAGGTTCTAAAGGTTCAGAGTAAAGATTGAGCTGCTGGGCTCCTGAGTGTGGAAGACAAATGAGGGAAGAGACTTCAAGAGCAGTTAACGACGTGTAAAGCCTTCAGGATGGTCCCAACGCTCCGTCAGGGCGGGGCCTCCACCCGAACACAACCTAATCTGGTGAAGTGATAAAATAAGACGGAGCAAAGGTTGGAGGAAGTCCATATAAGGCTATAAACCACCAGGTCCCCGTAATGATGTTGGAGGTTAAAACAGAGGAACTAAAGTTACTTCACGGCTATAAAGTTCTGCTGTACTTTGTATCGTGTGCTGTGAAATCATGTGACTCCCAGCGTATCAAAATACGTAGGGAGAAAAAGACAAGACAAAGAAACAGAGTAAATATATATATATAATATATTTTTAAATGTATCCACGCTGTCAGAAACATCTTGGATCAAACCAGATTCCAGAGCTGGGCCTGAGTAAGAGCTGTCATTAAAACAATCAATCATTAACCAACTGAAGAGGACTGCTGTTTTACCTGTACTACACACACACACACACACACACACACACACACACACACACACACACACACACACACACACACACACACACACACACACACACAACCAGATATGATAACTGTATAAATCCCACAAGGGAGATGGTTCCACCTCTTAAGGAGGTCGATGTGGTCAAGGCCGCCTTAATGCTCAGGCTTACCTGGGCTGAAGCCCCAGGGCCTACGACTATCAGGGGGCCTATCATGAGCTGCAGAGGTCAGGACCAGGTCCGGACCCGGACCGGGACCAGGACGCGCACTAGGATCCGGAGCGGGGCCTGGACCAGGACCCGGACCGGGACAAGGAACAGGACCCGGACCCGGACTGGGACTGGGACCGGGACCAGGACGCGCACTAGGACCCAGAGCGGGGCCTGGACCAGGACCCGGACCGGGAAAAGGAGCAGGACCCGGACCCGGACTGGGACAAGGAACAGGACCCGGACCCGGACTCGGACTGGGACCGGGATCTGGATCAAACCACTTAACCTGATCCCCCCGCAATAACCCTTCATATCTGGATCAAACCATTTGACCTGATCCCCCCACAATAACCCTTCATATCTGGATCAAACCATTTGACCTGATCCCCCCACAATAACCCTTCATATCTGGATCAAACCATTTGACCTGTTCCCCCCACAATAACCCTTCATATCTGGATCAAACCATTTGACCTGATCCCCCCACAATAACCCTTCATATCTGGATCAAACCACTTAACCTGATCCCCCCGCAATAACCCTTCATATCTGGATCAAACCATTTGACCTGATCCCCCCACAATAACCCTTCATATCTGGATCAAACCATTTGACCTGATCCCCCCACAATAACCCTACATATCTGGATCAAACCATTTGACCTGATCCCCCCACAATAACCCTTCATATCTGGATCAAACCACTTAACCTGATCCCCCCGCAATAACCCTTCATATCTGGATCAAACCATTTGACCTGATCCCCCCACAATAACCCTTCATATCTGGATCAAACCATTTGACCTGATCTCCCCACAATAACCCTACATATCTGGATCAAACCATTTGACCTGATCCCCCCACAATAACCCTTCATATCTGGATCAAACCACTTAACCTGATCCCCCCGCAATAACCCTTCATATCTGGATCAAACCATTTGACCTGATCCCCCCACAATAACCCTTCATATCTGGATCAAACCATTTGACCTGATCCCCCCACAATAACCCTTCATATCTGGATCAAACCATTTGACGAGATCCCCACAACACCCCTTCATATCTGGATCAAACCATTTGACCTGATCTCCCCACAATAATCCTTCATATCTGGATCAAACCATTTGACCTGATCCCCCCACAATAACCCTTCATATCTGGATCAAACCACTTAACCTGACCCCCCCACAATAACCCTTCATATATGGATCAAACCATTTGACCTGATCCCCAAACAATAACCCTTCATATCTGGATCAAACCATTTGACCTGACCCCCCCACAATAACCCTTCATATCTGGATCAAACCACTTAACCTGACCCCCCCACCATACCCACCATGCTCTGCGTGTGAGTGTAACCTGGGCTCTCTCTCCACAGGCTGACCCGAGGCTGCCGCGTGACGCCATGGGCGGATGCAACTCCCGGGTAGCCGGCTTGGTTTGTTTGGTTTGGTTAGCAGGACGCTTAGCGTCGCCATGCTACCTGGGCTTGTATCTATTATTACCGGTATTCATATCTGTGACCTGTTCTGTATACTCTGTATTGTATTCACTGTTTCCTCGTTGGAGCTCCGTCTGCACCAACCTCTGTAAGCATGGACTCTGGTTGCTCTTGTTCCACCTTTCTGATAGATAAGATAGCTCTGTTAGAGAGACATATATGAATCAATCATTAACCAACTCAAGAGGGTTTACCTGTACGCCACACACACACGCACTGAAACACACACACACACACACACACACACACACACACACACGCACTGAAACACACACACACACACACACACACACACACACTCACGCACGCACGCACGCACGCACGCACGCACGCACACACACACACACACACACACACACACACACACACACACACACACACACACACACACACACACTCACGCACGCACGCACGCACGCACACACACACACACACACACACACACACACACACACACACACACACACACACAGACAACCACCCCCAACACACTCCCCCTCCTCCACTCCCCCACCCCCAGCCCCCCCCTCCATAGCCCCCCACCTGCCCCTCACCCCCCCACCCCAGGCCCACCGCCTCTCGGGTCCCCCCCCCCGACCTAGAGCTGTTAAACACCACCCCCCCCCCCACCAATCCCCCCAGGAGGAGCCCCCCCCAGGTCTGCCCCCCAGAGCCCCCCCGAGGTAGGAGTCGCCATGCCGACACCCTGGTGCTGCCAATCAAGGCCAGGCCCTCCCATTGGCCCACCACGACTCTGGGAGGGGCCACCGGGGGGCGCCAGACACTAGCTCCCCCCCCCCCCTCCCCCTGCCTCGCCGTCGGTCTGGGTCAGGGCCCGCCGGCCGAGTCAGGGCGGCCCGCCGGCCGAGTCAGGGCGGCCCGCCGGCCCCCCCCCCCCCCCCCCCCCCCCCCCCCACTCCTAATAACGTCCGTCCCCCTCTGGTACTTCCCTTAGCCCCCACCTTAGCCCCCACCTTAGCCCCCACCTTAGCCCCCCCCTTAGCCCCCACCTTAGCCCCCACCTTAGCCCCCACCTCTTTATCTACAGTTGATCTCGGTTCATCGTACACCAACATGGACATGGATCTGGTCCGCGGGCTGTCCGCTCTGCCCTCCTCCGGTACCCCGACCCCGACAGGCCCCCCAGCCACCTGTTGGAGTCACTGACCACCAACCTGCAGGAAGGACTTCCATTATAACAACGAGCATTACCTCCAGACGCACGGGACGGCCACGGGCAACAAGGTCCCCCCCAGCTATGAGAACGTCTACATGGCGTGGTTCCAGCGTTCTGCTCTGCAGTCTTGCCCGTTGCTGCCACAGGTGAACTGTCGGTTCCTGGACGACATCTTCGGGCTCTGGCCACAAAGCTTAGATCACTTTCTGCAATTCATACACCTATTCAATACACATCACCCTGCTATTAAGGTTAAATATGCACAACATGCAACACATCGATTTCTAATCACAACCGTTTCTTTCCCAGACACAAACGCACCACACAGTCCTTCACACAGAAGTTGATCTGAAACCAGCGACACACACGCACTCCTCCATGAAGTAGCTTCCACCCCAAGCCCCCCTGCCCTAACCTTAACCCCTCCCCCTGCCCCCCACCCTAACCTTAACCAACCGTCCCTCCGTGCGTCTCCTCCTCACCCCCCCCGTCTCACCTTAACCCCTCGACACCCACTGTCTCACCTTAACCCCTCGTCACCCACTGTCTCACCTTAACCCCTCGTCACCCACTGTCGCACCTTAACCCCTCGTCACCCACTGTCTCACCTTAACCCCTCGTCACCCACCGTCTCACCCTAACCCCTCGTCACCCACCGTCTCACCTTAACCCCTCGTCACCCACTGTCTCACCTTAACCCCTCGTCACCCACTGTCTCACCTTAACCCCTCGTCACCCACTGTCTCACCTTAACCCCTCGTCACCCACTGTCTCACCTTAACCCCTCGTCACCCACCGTCTCACCCTAACCCCTCGTCACCCACTGTCTCACCTTAACCCCTCGTCACCCACTGTCTCACCTTAACCCCTCGTCACCCACTGTCTCACCTGAACCCCTCGTCACCCACTGACTCACCGTAAGCCCTCGTCACCCACTGTCTCACCTTAACCCCTCGTCACCCACTGTCTCACCTTAACCCCTCGTCACCCACTGACTCACCTTAACCCCTCGTCACCCACTGTCTCACCTTAACCCCTCGTCACCCACCGTCTCACCCTAACCCCTCGTCACCCACTGTCTCACCTGAACCCCTCGTCACCCACTGTCTCACCTGAACCCCTCGTCACCCACTGTCTCACCTTAACCCCTCGTCACCCACTGTCTCACCTTAACCCCTCGTCACCCACTGACTCACCTTAAGCCCTCGTCACCCACTGTCTCACCTTAACCCCTCGTCACCCACTGTCTCACCTGAACCCCTCGTCACCCACTCCGTCTCACCGTAAACCACCCGCGGCCTCCACTGTGGACCCCCACCACCTCCCTAACCCTAACCCAAACCAGCTTCCCTCCTCTACGCCTCAACTTAACCGGCTCCCATCCACACTGGAGGGGCCGACTTAGGGTCCGCCCCCGTCCACAGGGCGGCTGAGGGGGGGCCTGGATCCCTGAGTCAGGTGGTCTTCCCCAACAGGTTCCCTGAGGGGACCCCTGACATCAGGAGCGGAGACGATCAGGGGGGGGCAGCCACACACACATCGTACCCCTCATCAGCACAATGACACAACACATCACAAACACAAACTGAAACACGCATTCACACGTGCACAACACAACAACCCCACACTCCAGAAGCATAAAATAATATGAGCTCACAGGAAAGTCCTGGGACCTCCAGGATGTCCTGGTGCGGGCCGCTTTTCCACAGATATTAGAGGCGCCCCCTCTCCACACCAAAGCCCCTTTCAGCAGCTGGCGGTCGTCAGGAACCAGCACGCCTCCACCTCCAGCCCTACTCCGCAAAAACTCACCATACTGGACAGAAACATCATCTACGCCATCACATGCTCCCAATGCCACATCATATATGTCGGCGACACAAAGCCCACCATACTCACCAGGCTTAAACAGCATTTATATACTATACACATAGGCACCCTCAACACTCACAGCGTCCAACACTTCCAAACACACCCCATCACCTCACTGTTCATCACCGGGCTGGAGATGAAGGCGTGCTGGGCGGACAGACGGAGGGAGGCGGCGGAGCGTAGATGGAGAGCAAAGCTTGAGACCCTCCCCCCCTTGGGCCTGAACATCAGGGAGTGGGGGCCGCACTGGGACGCTGCTGGGGGCGCTGGGGGGTCCCGGGACTCCTCCTGGGGGGTTCCCTGCATGGCGTCGGGTCCATTGTGTGTTTTAATATGCTGCATGTTTTTATCTTCACTGTGTGCTTCCTTTACATCATGATGTTATTGAGGCCTTCCACCTCTTTTACTCCCCATTTATTACACTGGAGGCTTCTGTTATGTGAAAGGATGGTATGAATGTGTGAATGGTTTCACTATGCCTTATTTATCTTTAATATATATTTATTTACTTATTCATTTTATCTATTTTGTCTTTTTTATTTTGTCTATTTCTATCTTATTCGCCAGCACATATTTTTCCCTGTGTGTTTTGAATACTTCTTCCATGCTTTTACCATGTCTTTATAGATATGTATGTGTGTGTGCATTGTTACCTTAAAGGGGTTCCTGCATTATTCACCCATGAATTCTGACCCTGACCCTAACCCTGTCTTCACAGCACAATACCAACCAACCTCTTGGCCCCCATCCCAACCCCAATCATCCTTCCCCTCCCCTCCTTCCCTCCTTCCCTACCCAAACTCCTTTCCTTTCCAACTCTCACTTCACCACCGTACAAGAACAACATGCAGCACTACAACAACACAAAATCATTTCTGCGTACAGGAAAAACAACAGCCTCAAAGATCTCCTGGTCACCTCCACCTTCTCCCGTAAACCCACAGAACCACCACCATCTATCACACACTACTTCAAACCACACAACTCCATCACCAACCCACATAGCCACACCACTCTACCCATCCTCCACCCCCAAGCATTGATTCCCCCAACACGGTCTACATCATAACATGCACACACCGCCATCAACAATCCATTGGAGAAACGAAACATCTCATGATCATCTGACTGAAACATCAACTCCTCGACATCAAACACCAGCACCTACAAACCACTCTGGATCAACATTTCACACAACAACCCGTCACCCACCTCACCATCGCTGGGTTAGAATCAGACCCCAGATGGACCACCCAACAACGCAAACACATAGAGCACCAAAGGATCACCCAGGTTACATACACTCACACCCACACGCCTGAAGGAAAAATCCTGAACCATAACACACATTCACCACAACCAGCATACACCCTTCACCTATTACACATATACTACACCCACTCTATACGTCCATCTTACACTTTACATACATTCATCATTCACCATCCATTACACTTTCATCACTTACTATCCATATCACATTCACCCTACACCTATAACACATTCATCATACAGCCACTACACATTCATTATTCATAACACACCTATTACACATTCATCATACTCCCACTACACATTCATTATTCATAACACACCTATTACACATTCATCATACAGCCACTACACATTCATTATTCATAACACACCTATTACACATTCATCATACAGCCACTACACATTCATTATTCATAATACACCTTTTAAACATTTATTATACACCCACTAAACATTTATTATTCATAATACACTTAGAACACATTCATTACGCCTGCATTACTCCCACCACAGACATTATTCACTCATTACACCCACACTACAACCACCACCTTTACACATCTATTACACATCCTTCTTTCACTTCACATCCATTCATCATGTGTGTGTGTGTGTGGGTGTATAATGTGTTTGTGTGTGTGTGTGTGTGTGTGTGTGTGTGTGTGTGTGTGTGTGTGTGTGTGTGTGTGTGTGTGTGTGTGTGTGTGTACGTGTGTGTGTGTTTGTGTAGTGTACCACATGAAGGAGGACGTCTCAGAGCTGATCCACAGATACAGGAAGGACATGTTCTGACCTCTGACCTCCCACCTTGAGCCCCATGTGACCCAGCCAGAGGACGGGCTCCGACCTCTCCCTGGAGCCCCATGTGAACCGGCCAGTGGACGGGCTCTGACCTCTGACCTCCCACCCGGAGCCCCATGTGACCCGGCCAGAGGACGGGCTCTGACCTCTGACCTCCCAACCGGAGCCCCATGTGACCCGGCCAGAGGACGGGCTCTGACCTCTGACCTCCCACCCGGAGCCCCATGTGACCCGGCCAGAGGACGGGCTCTGACCTCTGACCTCCCACCCGGAGCCCCATGTGACCCGGCCAGAGGACGGGCTCTGACCTCTGACCTCCCACCCGGAGCCCCATGTGACCCGGCCAGAGGACGGGCTCTGACCTCCCACCTGGGGCCCCATGTGACCCGGCCAGAGGACGGGCTCTGACCTCTGACCTCCCACCTGGGGCCCCATGTGACCCGGCCAGAGGACGGGCTCTGACCTCTGACCTCCCACCTGGAGCCCCATGTGACCCGGCCAGAGGACGGGCTCTGACCTCCCCCCTGGAGCCCCATGTGACCCGGCCAGAGGACGGGCTCCTGATCGACTCTCATCATCACATCACTCATGATCACAAAGCGTCGTGTCCAGGAATGTTTTAATAAAGCGCTGAGAGCAGAACGCTGGGACTCCTGTGAGCTCATTAGACCAAACGTAAACAACGCCTTTAGCTTCATGTTAGCTTTAGTGATAGCCACCTCGGAATAGAGCGCCATCTAGAACGACCTCACACTCTAGCCTCAACGTCAATGAGACCAACTGGAAATACAAGCTGGTATTAAATTTAACTGTTAAGCTGGGATTCTGAAAATATAATTTCAGTTCTGATGAACACTATTACAATATTACTATCACTGAAGAATACTGTTATAATATTACTATCATGAATGAAAACTGTTATAATATTACTATTGTCAAGTTCTTTCCTTTTTTGTGCATTCTCCACTTGAACTAGATTGGTGCATCCAATCAGAGTTCCTTCTGGGTTACACTCAATAAACAAACTGTTTACTCTTTATCTTCTTTTATTGAAGTCTCAATTGATGGTCAGTTGTAAGTCATTCAGTTGTTAGCAAGGTGAAAAACCTTCAAGAAACCAGAAAACGGTTGTTTTACAATGTGATTTTTTTTTTTTAATGATTGCCTTATTTCCCTTAAATTAATCAAAGTGTAAAATAAATTCTCCCACTGTTTATCATTCTTAATGTTTTTCAGTGGTTTTCTTTTACTTAAACTTAGTTCTAATTATAAATATATAATATTTACTTATTTAAAAAATAACATCCCACCATAATCCTTTTAAACATGGGCTCACTAGACAATCATGTACCATAATTCAATCCGTTTAACTTCAACAATCATATTGTGGTGAGCAGCAGGTGAAGGACGAGACGGGAGCCCAGGTTTAGCAGTCGGCCGCAGCTCCACGCCCCATACACCGCTGGACAACGGAGCTGCCTTTAATAACACCAGCACGGTACACACTAGAACACACGCCACCATTCAACCACACTAACACTTTCAGTAATGGTGCAATGAACACAACATGAACACAAGAGTCAACAACACACCCCGACATCGATAAACCCCAATTAGTTTATCAACCACAAATGACCCAGGAGGGCCCCGCAACTGTCCAACCCCCTAGAACAGTAGAACCCCCAGAATCCTTAGCGAAGGCCCTCGTCTGCCAGACCCCAGAGTCAGCAGGAGCCCTGGGGGTGTGGTCAGGGACCACCTCCTTCGGGGCCCCCACCTGATCCGTCGTAGGGGGCCGTTGGAGCGCTGTTCGGGGACCCCGTCCTCCGCCGCCCTCCGACGTCTGGCCCGTCGACAGCCACGCCGGCGGCTGGGACGAGGAGGGGTGGCGCGCCCCGTCCCCCCGCAGCCCTCCCCCAGCCCCAGCTGCCCACACTGCGGCGGTTGGTGTTTAGTCCCGTTAACACGGCAACAGTTTGACGTTATCCCGGGTAAAGTGTTACTGTACGTCCACACCAGGAGCGACCAAAGCGTCAAAGACGCTTTGGTCGCTCACAAAGTTTCGCTGCGAATTTTTCTGTTCGCTTTGGTCGCTCAAGTCGCTCATGACGTACAATTCAATTATGCAGACGCATTCAAAGGAGCCGTTTGCGTTTAGTAGGCCCTACAGACAGCCATATCAAATAGTGAACTCTCCCATACACCTTTGCCATATTGCCGAGACGGTTTTGCTTGTTTGATAAAGTGCTTCGACAACAAGTAGGACAGTGATTCCCCCCAATATAAAAAAAAAATCCTAAAATGTAGGCTAATTACAACCGAGAACAAAAAACCCTGCGTGCTGTAGTAGTTAAAATATGTTTAACTGATCTGCATCTGCAAATCATGATCTGCACTCATTCGTCGCACTCAAAACAAATAGACATTGGCGCACATGGCTAATTTGCATACGCGCACAGGACTGGTTGGCTCCACAAGGCAAATAATGGAACATATCTATCTATCTAGGCCTATCTGTCTATCTACCTATCAACGCGTGTCTAGTTTTAATGTGATGTATTGTGTGTATGTCCAGTCAGACTTGTTCTGTGTGGTCTTGTAGGCTACTGTCCTGTGTGGGCCGAACCACCTAAATGGATTCCCGACGATTTGTGTCGTTTGGTATTAATAAAGACTTGACTAGGCGATCTATCTATCTAGACTATTTAATTAACAATTATTCACCTCAGGCTCCGTGAATGGTGGGGAATAGAGGGATAAAAGACAAGAGATATATGCCTTGTCATTTATCGCTCGTCTTGTCGATTAGTTTGTTTATGTGACGATTTCAAAAACTTTTTTGGTTTTGTTTAAAGCATGCTACACGCGATTGGTTGGTTAGATTGGTGGCATGGAGAGCAAATTAAAATGATTCCCGCTTAAATACGAACGTTCTAGATGTAGCCTATAAATACTCCCGCTTATCATCACTTGATATCCAAACCACTATGGCGTTTCGATCTCTGAACTGAAAAATGGTTGGTTCGTACAACACCGGGTGCCCAGTTACAGCCGCGATTAATACTTCAGCCGACATTTTGTTCAGTGAGTGAATAAAGGTAGGTAGGAACCAAAGTGCCTGCCGATGTTCCCTGGGATCCACGCAAGCGAAGAGCGTCTACATTCCGATTGGCTGTCAGTGTTTGGCCGCTGAAGCGAATAATAGTCATTTGCATAAAGTTCAAAAGTTTTCAACTTCTTTTTGACGCTCT
>NC_044064.1:21200260-21277760 GCF_902167405.1 Gadus morhua | reverse complement strand
GTGTGTGTGTGTGTGTGTGTGTGTGTGTGTGTGTGTGTGTGTGTGTGTGCATGTATGCGTGTGTGTGTGTGTGTGTGTGTGTGTGTGTGTGTGCGTGCGTGTGTGTGCGTGTTTCACGGAGGGGCTGCACTTTTCTTTTTTACGACTTTTTTTTACCTGAGTCCCCCCCCCCCCCCCATTTTTCTACAACTGAGGCGCGGAGTCGGAGGGGGCCGAACCGACTGAGGACCCACCTGAGGGAGACAGACACGAGAACGGCCCCCCCAGAACTGGGAGGCTCCTGCTCCCCCGCTCTCTTTCTACAACCGACACAGAGAGGCTGAGGACCGCACTAGGGCCCCCCCCCACACTACCCCCACCCCCGGGAGGAGGTCCTCCTGGGTGAAGGAGGACCAGAAGGTGTGGAGGTGTGTCAGTGTGTCTGAGGACCCTCCTCCACCTGGGGACACTCTGTAGAAGGACAGAGAGCCAGCAGGCCGGTCCAGATACACTCCTACTCTGGTGGAGCCAGCGGGGCGGAGAGGGAGGTCTGTCTGTGTACCGTTGTACCGGGCAGAGTAACGACCACCAGAACAATAAAGAACCCAGGACTTGTTGTTCCGTCCAAGCCTGCTGTCATCACCCTCTCCTCTCCTTGTGATTCCTCTGTATGTCACTCCTATACCAACCACTCCTCCCCTCTCTACCTCCCAGTAACAGCGGCCAGTCAGAGCCTCTCTACCCAACACCTGGGGCCGGGGGTCAAATCTGTCTGGGTGATCCGGATACGACTGGAACTCTTCAACCCGCGTCACCTTCCTGTTGTCCTCAGACAGAGAGAGTTCTCTGTAGGCCGTGTTGGGGTCCAGTGTGAGGTCACAGGCATCTGAGGGAGAACCAGACATGATGAGCTGCTGAACCGCTCTTCATCCTCATCATCATCATCATCATCACTAGGACTGTTCTCCTGCGCTTTGTGTACATATACATAGATATGAACACATACATACATATACATATGTACACATACATAGATACACACACCTCAGCAATAACGTTCTGAAAACATCAATAACAATGTTATGAATACATCAACAACAACAACATTATGAAAACATCAACAACAGTGTTATGAATACACTCATTCATCACTAGTACTGTTCTCCTGAACATGACATGTGGGGAGGGGGGGTCATGTGATGATAGTTACACTATTGCTTCAGACTCCCCCTCCCCCTCCTCAGCCCCCCTCCCCCTCACCGCCCCCCCGTAGCCCCCCTCCCCCTCCTCAGCCCCCTCCCCCTCACCGCCCCCCGTAGCCCCCCTCCCCCTCCTCAGCCCCAAGCAGGTACAAGCAGGTACAAAGGTACAAACATAATATATCAATGTAATACCTGCTGGGTTTAATACAAGCAGGTTTAATTGTGATGGTGGACAGTATTAATAAAGGTAAGATACATGATGTCATCTTCTTCATTCCCAGTAGGATCTGATCTAACTTCCTGCTGTGTGGATGGACTTTCCATCTCAATAGTGAGTGTGTGATGTAATGAATCAAACAGACACTAACACTTCTTTAGAGCTGGTTTCAGCCTCCACACTCCACCGTGCTCCACACTGGGGGGGAATCAAAGTGAGAGCAGCATGTTGAAACATTCACCTTCATCATCTGCCGTCTCATTACGTTCTACACTACATGAGTTACAGCTGCCTCTTCAAACCACTTCATCTAGCAGCAGCATGAATCCTTGTAGGAGACTTTGTCCCTGAGCGGTGAGCTGTCCTCTCCATACCTGAGAGTGTCCAGTCTCCAGCGTGGATCCTCCAGTCCTGCAGAGAGCAGCGCAGCTCCAGAGTCTCCTGGGTGATTGTAGCTCAGGTCCAGCTCTCTCAGATGGGAGGGGTTGGAGCTCAGAGCTGAGGCCAGAGAAGCACAGCCTTCCTGTGTGACCAGGCAGCCAGACAAGCTACACACACACACACACACACACACACACACACACACACACACACACACACACACACACACACACACACACACACACACACACACACACACACACACACAAACACACACACACACACACACAATTTATTGTATCTGCTTGAGACTAGTTTGTACTAAAGTAACCACATTTATAAAGTGTATTCATTCCATTTGGAGGACAAGCTTTATTGATACTTCATTGAGACAAAGCTGTGTCACCCTGAGAGTCTGAGAACAGGAAGAGGAAGTGGGGAGATGACATCATCACAGACAGCAGAAGTTCCTTCACTTGGATGTGAAACAGCATCTAAAACAAATGCTCCTTTCTCAATAGCTACACCTTAATGAGATATTGTTCAGTTAGTGAGGAGAAGTTCGCTATGTTTGGTACGCTACGACCGTTTCTTCACAGGTTCTAACATTGTGGAGAACCAGGGAGTGTTTTGTCAGCAGGAAAAAGAGCAACAGAAATGCATCAGGCAGGAGCAGCACTTGCTGAAAGCTAGAATAACCAGTTTGAAGAAGAGGCTGATAACTGACCTGAGAGTTTGCAGTGTACAGTGTGGACTCCCAAGTCCAGCAGAGAGCAGCTTCACTCCTGAATCCTGCAGATCATTGGTACCCAGGTCCAGCTCTCTCAGACTACAGGAGTTGGAGCTGAGAACTGAGGCCAGAGCTTCACAGCATCTCTCTGACAGATGACAGGCATTGAGCCTTCACACACAATAAACACAACCTGTTAGGAACTGTAGTTAAATTATAAGAGAATTATGAATTATTTAAATACATGAAATAATACATAATATAAATAACCTGGATCTTAAATATTAAGAAAAAGATTTCACACAGATGTTAAATGATCAAACAAAAATTATCATTATACTTCACTTAAAAATACAGTTTTATTAATAGCTTGTTATTAAACTTCATGAAACAAGTCTAAACCGCACTTTACTGTCTGACTGAATAGAATGTTACACAACATACACATTATAGCATCATTAACAAACTAAGAATATAATGTGCACCTAAACTGTCATGCCAACAAAAATGTACATTTATTTACTTATTCTTATGAAAACAATGTATTTATGACCTAACCTTTTTGGATGTAAATCTGTTAAATGTCTTCTGATATTGAACCTTTTGGTGTTACTGTTTGACCATTGGATAAAACTGACCTGAGAGTTTCCAGTGTACAGTGTGGACTCCCCAGTCCAGCAGAGAGCAGCTTCACTCCTGAATCCTCCAGATCATTGGTACTCAGGTCCAGCTCTCTCAGACTAGAGGAGTCTGAAATGAGAACTGAGGCCAGAGCTTCACAGCATCTCTCTGACAGATGACAGCCATTCAGGCTGCACACACAATAAACAGAACACGTTAAAGTAACTTAGATCTTTTACATTTAACATGAGGACTTGTGTTGAAAATCTTTAATTAGAGATGTTTTATTAATTTAACTAATACATACATTAAATCCTTATGTTTATTCAATATTGGAGTTTTTTGTAGTGTTTGAGACTCGTATAGTATTTTAATTATGTATTTTTGTATTTTTTGTATTGTATTGTAATACATGTTTTAGTTCATCTACAGAGATGTCTTGTTTATTAGGGTTAGAACCAGCGGCGGTTACAAGGGGAGCGGGCTAGCGGGGGCTTGAGCTCCCCCTGAAAAAGGCTAAGCCCCCTCCAAGCCCCCCCTCCCAAAACCCCAAGTCATTTTGTTATGAAAAATATTTAATTTAATTTAAAAATATGTTTTTAATAATAATGTGGCGAGAAGCACGGGAACGACCAGACAGGAGCCCATGTTATAAGAGTCTGACACTCTTGTGTCCCATTATCCACACCACCCTGAGAGAGACTTTATGTAAACACACACACACACCTGAAACACACATCCTATCGCCCACAACCACGACTGCCTCGGTGCCGCCGACCCTCCCAGGATTCATTGCGGCACATTGCATGGCGACCACGGTCGTGATCGGCACAATAATATATATAAATAATAATAATAAATATATATATTTATATTAGTGCTGTCAGTTAAACGCGTTTTTAACGGCGTTAAAGCAAACCAATTTTAACGGCGTTAATTTTTTTATCGCGAGATTAACGCAATTATTATTTTTTTCTTTTTTTTTTCTTTGCCTCAAAACAAAGAAGTAGTAGCCTGACTGCTATGTTCATCGTTTAATTGCACTACAGGCTTTTTTTTTGTATCGTCCTGTTTTGATCAGTATAAGCCAATGTTGTTATCAATAAAAAAACATTTTCACAAGGCAAGCCGATGCACTTCTCCATGTTGATAAGAGCATTAAAATTAGAAAAATTAATGGGACGAAGAAATCAAGGGATATTTAGCACAGAAAAAAAAAAGTGATTAATCGTGAGTTAACTATGACATTAATGTGATTAAATCGCATAATGAATTAAATATTTTAATCGCTTGACAGCACTAATTTATAAATATGAAGACATCGGACTGACTTATATCTAACAAAACTGAACTATGAAATCACATTTATTATTTGTGTAAATGATGATGGACGTTGCTGCTTGTTTTGTGATTTGATTGGTTGATTCGTATCCTATTGTAGTGTGTAGTAATATTTGTTACGTCAAAATGTATCAGGCCCTGCTATAAACAATCTAGCCCCCCGTAGCTCCCGCAATCATAATTCTTTGGTGACGCATTGGTTGCAACTGATAAGTAAAAGTTTGACTATCATTTAGCTGGGCGATCTACAGAGAATAAAGTACTCTCCTCCTTTGACTCTTTCCTCTCGATCCTTTTTCCCGCTCGCTCGTGAACTCTCAGCCTTCCCCCAGATGACCCTGAAGTCTCTGTATCAACCCAACCTATTGGTTAAACCAAAAGCATCCATATGACCAAACTACTGATCAAGGTAAGGTTTAAATATTGGGTTACCTTTTATTAATAATAAAGGTATATTTATTAATGTATCCTTCATATCAATAATTATTTATTCATACATATAGCTACATACTTAAATACAGCTGTAATCAACTATTAATAAACATTATTACAACAATATTAATTCTTGGCTTTCCTTATTTCATTATAAATAGAGCTTTTGAGTTTGATTTTTCAACCTGGTTGCACAATATAACGTTGTCTATATTGAGATACATTCTACTATTGTATATTATATATATATATATTAGAGCTGTCAGTTAAACGCGTTATTAACGGCGTTAATGCAAACCAATTTTAACGGCGTTATTTTTTTTAACGCGCGATTAACGCACATTAATATTTATTTATTTTTTGGGCTCAACCTGGTTGCACAATATAACGTTGTCTATATTGAGATACATTCTACTATTGTATATTATCTATATATATATTAGAGTTGTCAGTTAAACGCCTTATTAACAGCGTTAACGCAAACCAATTTTAACAGCGTTATTTTTTTTAACGTGTGATTAAAGCACATTATTATTTTTACTTTCTTTTTTTTGGGCTCAAAAAAAAGAAGCAGTAGCCTGACTGCTATGTTCAAGGCATATCTTTGTATGTTCATCGTTTAATTGCATTAAAGGCTTTTTTTTTGTACCGTCCTGTTTTGATCAGTATATGCCAATGTTGTTATCAATAAAAAAACATTTGCACAAGGCAAGCCGATGCACTTCTCCATGTTGATAAGAGAATTAAAATAAGAAAAATTAATGGGACAAAGAATTCAAGGGATATTTAGCATAGAAAAGAAATATATGATTAATCGCGATTAATCGTGAGTTAACTATTGCATTAATGCGATTAATCGTGATTAAATATTTTAATCGCTTGACAGCCCTAATATATATATATATATATATATATATATATATGTATATATTGTATATTGTGTTGTGTGTATTATGATATATGTTATCAGTGAACCTACAGAGAAGTTTTGGAGGCTTTGACCACTGGCAGCAGCCGCAGTAGACCCTCCTCTGAAGCACAGTATTTCTTCAGGTCAAACACGTCCAGCTCCTCTTCTGATGACAGTAAGATAAAGACCAGAGCTGACCACTGAGCAGGAGAGAGATATTCTTCAGAGATAATTCCTGATATCATGTACTGTTGGATCTCCTCCACTAGAGAAGGGTCGTTCAGCTCATTCAGACAGTGGAACAGATTGATGCTTCTCTCTGGACAGAGATCTCCATCTAACTTCTCCTTGATGTAAGACACTGTTTTTGCATTGGTCAGTGAGCTAGTTCCTGTCTGTCCTAGCAGACCTCGTAGGACAATCTGATTGGTCTCCAGAGAGAGGCCCAGGAGGAAGCGGAGGAACAAGTCCAGTTGTCCGTTCTCACTCTGCAAGGCCTTGTCCACAGCACTCTGGTAGAGGAGGAGGAGTTTATCTTCCCCAGAGGTGGGTGGTTCTTCTGAGAGCAGATTGACACCATCGTTTATGAAGGTCAGAAAGACATAAAGGGCAGCCAGAAACTCCTGGAGGCTCAGATGGACAAAGCAGAACACCTTGTCCTGGTACAGCCCTGACTCCTCTTTAAAGATCTGGGTAATCACTACTGAGTACACTGAGGCTTCTTTGATATCGATTTTACACTCTGCCAGGTCTGCCTTGTAGAAGATCAGGTGGCCTTTCTCCAGCTGGTTAAAAGCAAGTTTTCCCAAAGAAACAATGATCTCCCAGCTCTCTGAATTCCAGTCTGGATCTGAATCAGCATTCCGACGATACTTCCTGTCCTCCTGTATGAACTGAACCCTCAGGAAGTGGCTGTACATCTGAGTCAAGGTCTTGGGCGTCTCTTTTCTTATCTGGGATTCGAAGAAGTCCCCCAGAACTGTAGCAGTGATCCAACAGAAGACTGGGATGTGACACATGATGTGGAGGCTTCGTGATTTCTTTATGTGGGAGATGATTGTGCTGGCCAGCTTCTCGTCTCTGAATCTCTTCCTGAAGAAATCCTCCTTCTGTTGGTTGGTGAACCCTCTCACCTCTGTCACCATGTGAACACACTCATCAGGGATCCTATTGGCTGCCGCAGGGCGTGTGGTTATCCAGATGCAAGCAGAGGGAAGCAGGTCGCCCCTGATGAGGTTTGTCAGCAGCACGTCCAACGAGGTGGACTCTGTGACATCAGTCAAGATCGGGGTGGACTGGAAATCCAGATGAAATCGACACTCATCCAGGCCATCTAAGATGAAGACAACTTTGAACCCGTCGTATCTGCAGATTCCAGCATTTTTGGTCTCATAAAAGAAGAGATTAAGAAGTTCCACTAAGCTAAACTCTTTCTTTTTTAGTGAATTCAGCTCTCTGAAAGTTAAGAGAAACGTGAAGTTTATGTCTTTGTTGGCGTTGCCTTCAGCCCAGTCCAAAGTGAACTTATTTGTTAAGATGGTTTTACCAATGCCAGCCACTCCAGTTGTCAAAATTGTCCTGTTGGGTATATCTTGTCCAGGGAAGGGTTTAAAGATGTCTCCACATTTGATTGGTGTTTCCACCATGGCTGGTTTCCTGGAAGCTGTTTCAATCAGTCTGACCTCATGTTCCTTGTTGACCTCTCCACTGCCTCTCTTTGTAATGAAGAGCTCTGTGTAGATGTCATTCAGAGGGGTTGAATGTCCTGCTTTAGCGATTCCCTCAAACACACGACGTAACTTCTCCTTTAAAAGAGACTTGATTTTTTTTTGGCACTCGTCAGCAGCAGATCCTAAATGAGAAATGAACAGAAGACATCAGTTAGTGGATGCTGGCATCACTGGGAACCAGGGATTGAAATTAACGACGTCCCGTCGTCCCGGCGACGTAATTAATTGTCATCGGGAGGATTTTTATTCTCTCTCGGGTCGACCTCGGGACGAAGAGAATTTTGCGGGCACTGACTTCATTTTTTCAACACTTTCTGCGAACCAGAACGTGTTCGCGATCGGTGGAAAATACTTATTTAACGGAAAGGGCTTCGTTCAATTGGCTGGCGCCTCGCGTTTGTGTTGTTCAGTGAGACAGAGGGGGTAAAATCCCCCGTTCGTCATGGCACAGGCTTTCTTGGTTCACCGGAGAAGGCTGGGCTGCGCACGGAGTCTAGAAAAAAAAAGTGGACCGGCCCACCGGGAGACTTCCCGATCTCCAGCCTATGCTGCAGAGCGAATTTAAACCGCCAGCAGGATGGCCTGGGGGTCTAACACCGTCATTTATCTAAATTTCATATATATATATATATATATATATATATATATATTTCACATTATTCGCAATTATTACACGGCTAAGTATAATCATGAGTACAATTGACCGCTGTCAAGGAAAACAACAGATTTTTTCGCCTCTAATGAAGTCTTTGGTATCACTCCGCAAGTACCGGTAACTTGTCAACCCCAGTGTCTTCGGTTGCTAAGCGACTTCAACGTCTCTGGCGGACTATTTCTCTGCCGATCAACTCTACGAATGCCAGTATCAAATAAATTGTAAAAAGTCACACCATGTGGAGTTATTTTTTCGTTTTGGCAAGTAGCCGTGTAGTAAGCGGGATATGTAGAGAACATCGCCGGTCATGATCGAAAATAAGCCCCTTCAGGGCGAAGCAAGTTCGCCCTGTCTGGGCTTATTTTCCCGATAATTACCGGCGTTCTATACATTATCCCTAACATATCCTGCTGCTTCGGGTTTCGGGAATCCGCTGTCAGTGCTTGTGTATGATACGCAGGTTTATCAAATAAGTGGTAGTGTACCCGCGCACCATTGGCATGTATGCGCGCTTGTCTCTGTGTGTGCGCTTGTCTCTGTGTGTGTGTGTGAACGAGAATGACAGGGAAAAAGATTGCTACGCGGAGATGAACGAACGGAACGATATTTATATTTCAAAATCGCTAAAACATTTTTTAAAATAAAAGCATTGTTCTATGTATGGGAAACACTGCTACCGAATGTTTTTATGAATGAAGACACCCGCATGCAAGAATGAGTTCAAGTCTGAGTGTAGGCTACAAGCGCGATTAACTATTTACAAGTGCAAAAACGCAACATATTATTTATTTTGCTGACCACTTCCTTTTTATCCCGACAAAAGCCTCGTAAGGACAATTCCTCTGGTCTCCTCGTAGATCGCCCTATCTTTCTTTGTTTAATGCGACTGCATCACCTTATCTTACATGATCAGCTGCTCGCGGATTCCTTCCTTTTCAATTAGAACTGCTCATGATGATATGCTGCGTTGTCTCTTTGCAGACAGCGCAACACCTCTACCCAAGCCCCCCCTGGAACCGCGGAGCCGTCGCATTTACATCAGAATGAAACCCCATAAACCGCCAATGTGTGTAGGGCCCGGGAGGGTAAATTGGGGTTCTAGCTCAAGCAGGCAGTTTACCTCGGGCAGTGTAGACGTGCGGACCGTGCCGCGAAAAAGGCGTGCATAAGATGGCATATTAGGTAGTCTCGCACTGCTCGAGCGGCAAGCAGTGCGAGAGCCTGCTGCTCTGCGATCACGAAAACTGTGGTCTCGTAGACCACAGTTCTGTGACTGAGGGTGTTGCATGTCATCTGGAAATAAATATATTATTTCATCAACATAATGTATTGTGTTTTCATTATATTATCAGTACGTAACAACTCAAAATGTAAAAAATATTTATGGGAAAAATTCGGGACGATTCGGGACGGTTCTAAATGTTTTTCAGGACGTTTCCGGGACGGTGGTGGAAAAAAGTAAATTTTAAACCCTGCTGGGAACATGTCAATATTCCCTTTTGAATTATCAACTTTATGATATTTAGTGGCTTCATAACTTGTGGTTGGAGAAGCTGGTCGTGACAAAGACTGAATGTCACAGATTCAAAATGTTCATGACTATTTCCTTTTTTCCACAGCAATAAGATTGGTCTAATGGTAGTAATAATGATAGTGAATCGGTGTAAAATGACATGCTGATATAACAAGATGGTGTTGTATCTCTTCCACTGAGTTATTCTGCTGTTGATCTGCGGTTTATGTTCAATATTATTAATAACATTAATAATAATAATAATTTAATTGAATAACATTTTATTTCAAGGCACTTTTCTTGACACCCAAGGTCACCTTACAATTCATAAAACACCAAAAATCTAGAGTCAAAAACCGCAAGAGCTGCATCACCAACAGCATGATCAAAACGAGACATAAGACCCAAGTAGGGGGGGAAAGAACGGCAGTGAGGAGACCCAGGTAGGAGGGGGTAAGAACAGCAGTGAGGAGACCCAGGTAGGAGGGGGTAAGAACAGCAGTGAGGAAACCCAGGTAGGAGGGGGTAAGAACAGTGAGGAGACCCAGGTAGGAGGGGGTAAGAACAGCAGTGAGGAGACCCAGGTAGGAGGGGGTAAGAACCGCAGTGAGGAAACCCAGGTAGGAGGGGGTAAGAACAGCAGCACAACGGGGATACGAGGGGAACCCATGGTAGGGGGTCATTACAGCGAGCAGGCCAGTGGGAACACATGTGTTTAGAGAATAGTTTGATGTTGTCAGGGTGTCTCTTTCAGTTCAGCTCAGAGCCCTAGCACCCACGGTGCGGAGAGCCCTAGCACCCACGGTGCGGAGAGCCCTAGCACCCATGGTGCTCAGAGCCCTAGCACCCACGGTGCTGAGAGCCCTAGCACCCATGTTGCTGAGGCTGGGATCGGGACAGTGAAGACCAGCTGAGGATGACGAAGGGAGCGGCAGGGCCTGTCCTCCTGGAGGAGGTCGGGGAGATGAGTGGGGGCCACGTTGTGGAGGGCTATGCCGGTGAGCAGAAGGGTTTTAAGGTCAATCCAGTGTTGGACAGGGAGCCAGTGTAGTTGGACGAGATGGGGGTGATGTGGTCGGATTTGGTGCTGGTAATGATGATGTTTAACATTCTTTAACCTGATACACCACAATAACCCTACATATCTGGATCAAACCATTTAACCTGATACCCCCACAATAACCCTGCATATCTGGATCAAACCATTAAACCAGATACCCCCACTATAACCCTAAATATCTGGATCAAACCATTAAACCTAATACCCCAACTATAACCCTACATATCTGGATCAAATTAATTTAAGACTAATTTAATTCCACATTGAAGTTTGAAATGCATGAGTCTCACATTGGGCCCTATCTTGCACCCAGCGCAATTTACTTTCTACACAACGCATGTATCGTTGCTAGTTTGCACCCGGCGCAAAGCTGATTTCCCCCCACAGCAGACTCTCGCCACTAAACTAACGCCCTCAAAGGCTTGTCGGCGAAAAGCAGAGGCGTTTTCTGACGCAAATGATACATGGTGCTATCTTACAGATCGATAAAGCAGTTGTGCAACTGACCAAAAAAATTCTGGTTTAAGTGCCCTAGCGGATAGGGGAGTTGGTGTTGCTATTTTGACGTGCCTAGGCAGGTCGGAACTGTAACATAAGCTTACACACACGTAGGCTATACACGACAAACATGCAAACAATTAGCCGATGCAGACCATTAAGACCCTGCCAAAGACTCGTAAGACCTGTTTTGTTTGGATACGGTTGATAACGCTGGTATAGCATCAGCTTGGATCTGTTGATGGGCAAACAAAATGTCATGACCGTACGTCACAAGGCTGAGTAGTTGTGCTTCATTAAAGTTTTCAATTGATCGCTTTAGCGGCCCCTATAGTCCTATTTTGATGAACTTTAGCCTGGTTAACCTTGACCTGTGCTTCTTTAAATACACCAAGTTTGGTGATGATTGACTCAAGTAACCCCGCCTTTAGTCACCTATCTTTCATTGGGCTAATTTGGACGTCCAGCCGACATTTTGATCCAAGGTTTCCTTGGATCATTTGCTGAACACGAAGAGATACAAATGTCTACAGCATTTCATGACGGTAGAAGAAAAAGGTCAGATAATATGTCAGTCCGAAGTCTGCATATTCAGTTAATTGATATAGCTCGCCCTATCGCCCGTTCTGGGTACAATTTGGAGAGTTGGCATTTTCAGTTAATTGTTTTACCGCTCCCAATAGCCCGACATGGATACAATTCCGAAGGGTTCATCTTGACCCATGTGCCTTTGAGTACACCAAGTTGGATTAGCATTGGTTTAAGTTAACCTTGCCTTTTGGCATTGACGTAATTCTGGACGATTTTCAGCCTCTGGCGACCATGTTGTTTTGTCTATCAACCATAATTTACTCGAACAGTTGGAACTTAGGTCCCCAACAGCCACTAGGTTGGTTCCACTCAAAACAAACATTCCTTCTATGAAATGTGGTGCCACGTACCACGATGCCACGCCCTAACTGAAAATATGTTGACTCTGTCTGGTTCAGAATTTGATTCTGAACAACTTTTGTGTTTGACTCAAGATGGTAGGAGTCCATTTTGATGTAGATATAAGCCTTTAAGTCTTTACACGTTTTAAACTACACCCTTTTTAGAAGTCAATGGCTCCTGGGCGCATTAGTTTTTTTATTGTACAGACTTTGCTGAAAGGGACTCTTACCTTTGTTGCATTTGAAAATTACAGCACATTCAAATCATCCCGCCTTCCTCCAATGCCCCACCCCCTAAGCGTTATTTTTTAGAGTACAAAACTAAGCGTTATTTTTTAGAGTACTGTAACGACCTCGCCGGTGACATAATGATGTCGAGTCATTAGTAGTTGAAGGTAGTTTTAATGAACCAAAACCAGGTCACTGAAACCCGTAACATTGTAACCAACGGCAGAAAACCGACACAAAACAAACCCCGGTTACCCCGGCAACCCCCAACACGGTCTCACTCGCGTGCAGGCCCCCACCCTCCTGTTCTTCCAAGGCCCTCCCCAGCTGACCTAATGATTCGCCCCCCACGCTGATTGACAAGAAGAACATTACAATACATGCACATAGAACAACTGGCATAGCGGACAACGAAATATAATGTAACACATAACACACAAACTATTTAACTGTCCCAGGGTCGCTACAGTACAAAAGTTCTAGACTCCCATGGGTTATCGGTTATGTTTAGACTCCCAGGGGTCATAATATCTACCAGGGGTCTAGTAAACAAGAAATTTAGCAGGTGGCTCACTGTAATTTTATGGGCTTCGTGTGATACCGTTTTGAGGCCCCATGTTGAAGGACAGTGGTCCCACTGAGTATAAGAAAGGTGTATGAGCATTACAAACAGAGTAGCGGGACAACGTAGCGTCTGAGGCCGAAATGGGTCCCCTAATCGGACTGAATGGTGCGGTTGGGTGCCAACGGTCTGGAGGTCTTCCTGTAGCTCCAGAGTAGCGGGACAACGTCGCGTCTGAGTCCGAAATGGGTCCCGTAATCGGACTGAGTGGTGCGGTTGGGTGCCAACGGTCTGGAGGTCTTCCTGTAGCTCCAGAGTAGCGGACAACGTCGCGTCTGAGTCCGAAATGGGTCCCGTAATCGGGCTGAGTGGTGCGGTTGGGTGCCAACGGTCTGGAGGTCTTTCCCGGAGCTCCAGAGTAGCGGGACAACGTCGCGTCTGAGTCCGAAAACGGGTCCCCTAATCGGACTAAGTGGTGCGGTTGGTTGCCAACGGTCTGGAGGTCCTGAGAATCATCCAGGGGAGCGGGACCACTTGGCTTCTGAGGCCGAATCGGGTCCCCTTGTCGGACTGAATGGTGCAGTTGGTGGCCAACAGTCTGGAGGTCTTCCTGAGGCTCCAGAGGAGGGTAACTCTGTGAGTCTGAGTTCCGAGATGAGTCCCTAATCGGACCTGAATGGGTGCAGTTTCAGTACGCCATGGACCACTTTGGTCTGCCATCGTCAGTCGCTACGGTCGCTACTCGCTACTGTCTGCCGTGGAATCAAAACAAACCCTCTAGTTGAGGACGCGCCTTGATGACGCGGGCCCGAATGCGCCACAAGAAGCAGACGGAAAACCTTATATATCCATGCAGCAAACAGACAGGTCTGTTGGCCAATAAGGTCATTCGGTCCGAAGAATTTTATTTGTTGAAGTTTTCACTAAATATTATGAGAGTAAAATAATTGTTTGTTTTTACTCCTGGTGGGTCTGTCTTCCATATTAGAGTGTTATTACCTTATTAATACCAATTTAACCTTATCCAAAAAAAGTGTAAAAATGCAACAAAGGTAAGAGTCCCTTTAATGTCAGATTGAAGACATTGGTCCATAGATGATAGGTACTAAAGGATTTTTGTCTGAGTGAAATAACCTAGGATCCTTAAGGAATTTGGTCATAGGTTCTTGAGGCATATTTGTTCACCATGAGGATATGCATGTGTTAACAAACTATCATGACTCTAAGTCAAAGCGGTTATTGTCCAAACTTTGCATTTTTGGACTGCTGCTATAGCGCCACCTTTGGGCCGATCAGTGTAATATTTATTCCCTCGATCATCAGACAGATCCCGCCCTGCAGAGCGGGTTTTATAAAGAGACAAAGATCATCCACACACAGGCAGGTCAAGTTCCACCTTCTGACGATGTACCACTCAACAAGAATAAAGATTTAGTTTTACCCCTTTAGAAAAGGATGTGAGGGGTTAAGATGAGGGTTACCAAACTATAAAAGGTATCCTGTCAAACTAGCAATAACACCATTGAGCCAAGGAATACAGCAGCACTAAGGAAAACTCCTATCTCTCAAAAAAAGTAAGTCGTATTCCATACAAATGCAATCCCGAGTGGATGATAATGGAATCACTTGATCCCAGTGGATTAAAGGATAAAGAAGCTCCCCTCTGGTTAAAACAAAGCTGGCAGAAGGGTTCACGCTAGACTTCTTCTTGGGCGGGGCAAATGTCCGACACTATTCCAGAATATCGGACATTTGGATATCTTCCGGACGTTATTTACTAATAATTAAATAATCACCAAAAGTCAGCATTTAAACGAAACAAACTAAGTTGCTTCAATGAATGCCATTTATTAAATAAGCCTAGGCAAAAAAACAGCCATTCTCGGCAAAAATGATAAACAGGTAAAAAATAATTAATTCGATAATTTCAATTCTTGCAGGCTACTTTCGGCGCAACTTCATGGCATGGAAGTGCTCCGCTGCTCGCGTAAAGTTGAAGTCTTTCAACCCCGGCCCAAGGCTCGATAGTGCGCATCATACCCTCGTCACCTTTTCCTCAGCTAGGCGGTTTCTGATAGATGTTTTAATCCTGTTTTGGAGAGAAAAGCCTCGTTCCGCAGGAACACTGGACACAGGGATTGTACTGGCGATTTTGGCCAGCTTTGCCCAGTCGGGAAAGATTTGTGCGTTCACACCAAACGCGACGGGGTGACAAGAGCCCATACAAAGTGAACGTAGAGACGCGTATCGGGCGAATTCTTCGCGAGAGAAAACCAGTGACAAGTTTTGATTTGTCCACGCCACACTTTCGCTGTGCACAGGCGAGCGCGTTCACGAGGATTTGTGCAGCGACAAACTCGCTTGAGTTGAAATATTTCAACTTTGACTTGAATTTCGCGTGACGGCAGCCAATCAGCGTTCAATAGCGTGGCAACTGAGTGACATGTATATGCATGTGCAGATGCACTGCGCTGTGTTCATGAATGCACCGTTCGTGTTTGCCTCCCTGGTGAGCTCGGCCAGGAAATCGCTACTGGTTTTCATATGCTACTGATTAATTCATACATAAATTGCGAACTTCTTCCTCTTTTTTTTTCCGGACATCTGGGGCCGTTTACATTTTTTTATACCGGCCATGCGTGCGTGGCAATCGGCCAATGTTCCGGCTAATAGCCGGCTAACGTGAACACTGGCTGGCAGAGACCATTTCTTTAAAAGTAGATTAATGGTAACAACTCACCCACACCAGGAAGAGAAGACATCAGACCCAGGGTGGAGCATAAGTGTTGGTTCTGCTGGAAACCAACATTGTTACATCTCATTCATTATTCAAAGGCAGGAACTACAAAAAATATAGTCTATGGATTATTATCATTAACATAGATCCTTTAAACATTTCTACCTGACTGCAGCTGTTAATGTTATAGCAATAACGGTTATAAATGGTTTTGAGGAGAAAACAGACAGTGAACAGTATAGTCTATGTAGTGGCATCATTTATAATGGTTATGTTTCTATAATGCATGACGTGAAAGGTTCACGAACATTCGCGAACCTTCAAGCTCGTTCATTTGCACTTGTCCGTTATCTGTATTGTGCTATTTCGTCCTTGACCTGCTTTAAACACTCAGTTTACTTGTTAAATTTGATTAAACAATTAAATACAATACAAATATAAAGTAAAAACAAGTGTTATCTAGCGATCCGTTTTCTGTATTATGTTATTTCGTCTTTGGCAACATGAGCGCGAATGTTTTTGAAACCCGCTTTAAACACTCAGTTTACTAGCTAAATTTGGTTAAACAATTAAATACAATACAAATATAAAGTAAAAACAAGTGTTATCTAGCGATCCGTTATCTGTGTTATGATATTTCGTCTTTGGCAACATGAGCGCGAATGTTTTTTGAAACCTGCCCGGCAACGGACAACCCTTACGTAATCAGTTGTCCGTTGCCAGGCAACGGACAACTGTTGACGTGCCTGGTACAAATTTGGCAGCCGGTACAAATTTGGCATGACAGCGCTGTCACAGTGTGACCCCCCCACCGGGTGACCTCTGGGAGACAGTGGAGCCATCACAGTGTGACCCCCCCCCCCCCCCCCCCCCCCCCCTTCCTTTTCGATCCTGAATTACAATTTGCCCTCCCTTATCCGCCGGTTTAATAATTATCTCATGGCGAGATTTTAATTTGTTGAGGGCCTGTTGTTGATGGACAGTAATATTGTCCTCCCCTACAGGACGTCGAGGTCGGAGGTCACGGAAGGAACGGAGGTCCTGATCGATGAGCTGGCGTATAGGCTTCGAGATGGATTTCATGGCTGGTTCCCAGATAGACGGTGTAGTCTCAACAGGTCACGGTCTGGGAGTGACGGTGTCGGGATGAAGGTGAGGCCTCGTTCGAGAATCTCCTGTTCTGACGGGGACAGAGGAAGAGCAGAAAGGTTAGTGACGTTAGATACTGAGGACGGAGGGGACGGTGCTGCGCCTGGTGGTCTAGCTATAAACCCAGCTGAGTCAGCCAGTCATCCAGCATAGACATCGCTGTCTCCGGAGTCCAGTGAATGTTGTCATGGGCGGTCTGGAACTTAAGTGTCGACAGTGTGTTAAGGTATCCAGCACGGGAGTCAACGTCCTCGATATTATCTCTAATAAAGTCGTTAAAAGCCTTGACACAACGGAGTTGGGTGGCGGATAGTTTAATAGATACCGTTAAGAGGGGTAATAGCAATGCGAGCCTGGGGGAATTTTTCTCTGGCTGTCCTAATTAAACGTCGGGTGTCCTTGATTATTGTGATGGCTGTTTGTTCTCTAAGACAGTTGATTTTGCCGATGGATAACAAAATGAGTTTAGTGTCCGGTCTGGGAGATGTGTGTCTCAGTAAGACGGCTGTTAGGTGTCTTAATGTAGCTCCTGGAAAGCTGTCTATTTGGATGTCGTCCATTTTTCTTTTTGGAATCCGGGCCAAGTTTGAATCGCCCGTGATAATTATGGGTTTTCTGATAGGGAGGGACCACATAGAAGTACTGAGCATAGAGGAAGAGAAAAGGGAAGGAGAAGTCGGGGCTTGGCGACTCGGATCTTCCCCCACTGGGGCAAGGGCAACATCAGCAGGAGTGGTCAGAGGAGGCGTGAGAGGGCAAGGGTGAATCTCAACGCAAACTGTGAGTGGGTCAGATTCTTAATTGAACCATTATTAATGATGTTTATCTTTTTCATTGTCAGGGAAGGTTCCTCCGCCTGGCCAGGTGGTGGAGAGGTCAGCGCCGGCGAGGAGGACGACGGGCAGAGCCGCCTCCGGGTCGCGTCACCTGTAGGGGAGAGACGGCTGGGTCTAGGGGTTGAGGGAGCGAGAATGGTGACTGGGGGCTCGGGGTCCGGCGTGGGAGATCCAAGGCTCGTCTCCAAGACGCAAGGAGGGTCAATGACTGCCGAGGTGGTCCGCACCGGTGGGACGACTGGAGGCGGACGCGGCCTGGTCACTGGTAAGCGCTGTGGCAGCGGGGGGGCGGCTAGGCCGCGGTGGTTGAGGGGCCTAGCCGCTCAACCAGTACAGATGTGGGAGGAAAACAGTGTTGGATTAAAGTCTTTACATTTTTAATCATATACTCCATTGTGTTCTCTTTGATTTGGTTTAAGACCAGATCGTCAGGTGCCGCTGGTTTGATGAATGCTGTAAGTTGAGCTACCTTCCTAGCCATCCCTAATGGTGGGATACCTGTTCTAATGGATTCTTCAAAAATTTCTGTGTGATGGATTGATTGTAGTATTTGAAATAATGTTTAATTAATTTCGGGTCTAGATCGGTTGAAAGACTCGTCCCGACCGGAGTCAATTTCAAAAGAGAATGTTTCTGTGGGTCTGTGGGGTGAGTAGGCCTACCCAATAGGCTAAACCTATTTCTAAAATCATTAGCCATTTCGTTGGGAGAAAATGGAATGAAAATAAAAAAGGCCCAGGCCTATTTACAAAAACAGGAGGGGGTTTGGGAGTTGGAGTTTAAAAAGAACCAACGTAGAAAAAATAAGGAAAAGATAATAGAGAGATGTAAAATCAACTAAACTAAAATAAGGTTAAAACCATAGCTTGCAAAAAATGGAGATTAAAACAATAGATGTAGTTATAACCATACGATAAACAAAGAATGTAAAATAATAATGGCGAAATAGAAGACTGTTGATCCGGTCAGCTGGTGCAATGTCTTTAGCTAGGAGGCATGGTTAGCTTAGCAAGGAAGCAGGATAACGTCCATTCCCCCAATCGGTTCAGTCGAGTGGTTTTTAGCTGGGAGGTAGGCTGTGCTTGGGTTAGGAGACAGGGTGTCGTTGATCCGCCCGATGGGGTTGTAGAATATCCCAAAACTGTTACAGTCCGAAGTTAAAAAAAGATGAACACGTAGATGTCTCTGTACTCACCAGCCAAAAAAGGGGGGGCCATTTGAAGGAGATTCGATTAAAACCAAAGGGAATAAGGTAATTTCCACAGGTGGTAAAAAAGAATAAAGTTTATTCGCTCCAAAATGCAGGTCAACTAAGTTAAGACAAACTTTGTTTAAAAGTAAGTTGAAAAAAACAAAGTAAAAGAAGTAAAATACATCCAAATTAGAAACTCCAAAGTTGCTAAAAAAAAAAGGGTTAGGGTTAGGTTCAAAAGCAAAGGTCGGCGCGCCACATGCGGCGCCGCTGGGTGCACGGGCCATCATCACACAACTAACCTTTATCTCAAACCCAACCCCACACTATGAGATGATGTCCTGGAGGTATGCTACGGAGAGGCCTCCGTATCTGAGCCCCTCAGTGGTGGAGCAGCCGAACGAGGCTTCCCGGCAAGCCTCCTGGCGGTGCTGGCACGTCTAGAAAACATGCGTGCGTGTGCCATCGGCGTGACGCCGTCCGCGGGCGGGTCAAGGGTCACACGGGACCTTCTGGCGGTATGGGCGTGTCCAGGATGGCGCTGTCAGCCGGAGGGTTGAAGGTCCTGCCGGGCGCGGTCGGAGCCAACGGGGCTGCCGACAGGGACAGCGTCCCGACGAGCGTTGGTCTGGGCAGACCCACTGGGGGTGTCATGCCGGGAGACGCAGGAGCTGGCTGAAGGGGCGTGGCGAGGGTCCGGCGCCGTGGCAAGGGCGGAAGCGCTGGTCTGGGCAAACACATGGGAGGTGTCGTGCCGGGAGACGCAGGAGCTGGCGGAGGGGGCGTGGCGAGGGTCCGGAGCCAAGGCAGGACGGAGGTAGGTGTCGTTCTCTGCGGCAGGGGCGCGGCCGGAGGGGGTCTCAAGACTGCAGGGAGAGGGGGGAGAAGAGGGAGAAGGGGCGAGGAAAGTGGGGAGGAACAGAGAGGAGAAGAGGGAATAGCAGCTGTTCTGGGACGGAGAGCAGTCCTTGCGGTCATCGCTGTCCGGGGCCCCGGGGTCCGGGGAGGGAGGCGGCAGGTCGGAAGAGGGCAGGGAGCCGTCCCGCAGGGCGTCCGCAGGGTCCGGGGCATCAAGCTCACGCCTGAGCTCGGAGCGGAGGGCGTCCAGCGTGTCCTGGCGGAGGCGGTGGCCGTACTGGCGAGCGGCCCAGGAGGCAGCCACATCAAAGTTGCGGGGCCAGGCAGGGTCCGCAAGGCAGGAGAGGTCGCTCACCTTCTGGGCCACCGTAGCCCTGTAGTGGTCCCGCAGGAGGATGGTGGTGGTGTGTCCCCAGTCGCGAGCGTTGCCATCAAGAAAGGCAAGGGTCGCGGCGTTGGGGACAGCAGGGCGGATGGAGGCCGTCAAGGAGGCGGTAAGCCTGGCGATGATGGGGAGAGGGTCCGGGCCGGAGGCGTTGTCCAGGTGGTGGCCGCCTTGATGGCCGCGAAGATAAGGCGGTTCTTCAGCGCGAAGTCCGGGTCATCGGAACGCGGGGCGTCCGGAGCTAGGGGTCTGGAGCGCGCGGCAGACGTCTCCGGAGGTCTGGGATGTGGTGGAGGGCGGGGTCGGGCACGGGGCCTAGGACCCGGTCTGGAGGGCACCTGGTGGCGTGGTCGTGGAGGGCCGGTAGGTAGGCCTCGGTCACAGGGCGTCGGGGCGGAAGTTTCTGGCACGCGTTAGCTTCGTGGTAGCTGCGCTCATCTCGTCGTGGCGAAAAACGCGGACCGGTAGGCCTGAGGCAGGAAAGCTGGGGGATACGAGGCTGACTCGAAGGGAGACGGGTCCCGGGCGGGTCGTGAGCGGGCTTCCCAGTCACGTGGAGGGGGGTCGCGGGGAACCCAGTCGCGCCCGTAGGGTCCGCGAATGACGCGTAAGTGCGTCTCATGGTATGTGGGGGTCTAAAGGGTAGACTAACCAGAGGGGGGATATCCGATGGGTCCCGGGGTCTATGGTGGCGTCTTCCGTGCTGGACCAGGGTCCAGTCGTCGCGCTGGCTCGGAGCAGGCATCATCAACGGTAGGTTGCGTGAAAGGCGAATGGCGAAAGGTTAAAACACGAGTGGTCCCGGTAAAAGTCTGTTTTTATTTGGGTTTAATTACCGTTTATGCAGGTACGACGTTTCGTCACAATAGTGACTTCATCAGGTACAACAGAGCAAAAGCTAACCGTGAAAAAATGTCCATACAATTACAAAAAACGAGCCGCGGTAACAGTGACAGTAGTAGACGCGTACACACCCACGTTCCACTGAGACACGTGTCGGGTGAGGGAGAGTGGCCGTGACCTCCGCACGACCCTGAGCCAATTAGAGTCCGTGCAGGGGAGGCGGGACTCTGCGTGTAACATGCGCAGAAGCGCCGAAGGCAACCCGAGAGGCGGAGGGGCCAATCAGGTGCCAGGCTGAGTAAACAATTTCAAATTTGCGAAGATTGTATCAAAGGTCACGAATGTATCAAAATAGAGAGGCCGTCTCCCAGATGAGGGGGGGGGGGCAATCAGGTGTCAGGTCAGGTAAACACCGTTCGAATTTGAAAATGTGTCACGCGTCATAGCTAGTGACGGTCGCCCGGAGACGGGGGGACCAATCACAAGCCAGGACGGGTAAACAACACTGAGCCATGACAATGGGTGATCCCAGCCAGCAGAGGACGCCAAAAAAGCCGATACCTAGTGGCAGTCGGGACACACGGGGAAACACACAAAAAGCGAACCAAATGTAAACGAACGTACCAACAGGACATAAACGAATACATTGGACGGGGCAGGTGAATAAATAACAATAAACAAAATAAAACGCATTCAAATGAGGGGACAAAGGGGCAAATAAACAAAGAAAAATAATAGAATAACGCGAAAGCGTCACAATACGAATGTGTAACGCGTCACGATTCTAAAATGGCGGCCCGGAAGTGGGGGAGTCAATCAAACGCCAGAGCAGAAAGACAAGCCAGAACGGCTGCAATCAAACCCAGTGGACAGCAGAGGACGCCAAACAAACCGGTACCAGGTGGCAGTCGGAATACATGGGGAACTACAAACAGAGTGAACGGGACAGATAAAATAATGCAAACAAACGTACCAAGAGGACATAAACGAATGCATTAAGCGGGGCAGATGAATAAAAACAATAAACACAATACAATAAGGGGATAAATGAAAAATAATAAACGGATAAATGAATAGATAAATCAATAGAAACTAATGGAAACAACCGAGAGGCAGACGCACACACACACACACACGCACGAGCGGTGCTGGGTCAGGCCAAACGGGGGGGACCTGAGAACGGTGGTGAGGGGGACCAGAAGAGGGTTAGGGTTAGGGTCAGGGTCAGGGTTAGGGTCAGTCGCTAAGGGCGGTCAGTGGGACCCGACACGTGTCACCTCATCTCTGAGTCGAGTGGTGGTTTCTAAATGCTTTAAGCTGACTTTCCCGCAAAATGAATCTGTGTGTGTGTGTGTGTGTTCATGTCTGTGTGTGTGTGTTCATGTCTGTGTGTGGGTTTGCTTGTGGGTGTGTCTGTTCATCCATGGCTTTGTGTCGGGGTAAACCCTGACACGCTTGTCCACGCTGAACGAGTCTGCACAGCTCCTGACGTGTTGGAGGACTATTGATGTGAACCGTTCCAGGTCCTCATGCTCGTATTCCTCCCATCCGGTGTCATGGAGACTGATCTGCAGTGGCGTGGGGTCTGCTGGCCAGGTTTTGGCATTCCTAGTGGTGATGGGAGTACTTTTCCTGATGGGGCTGTACACTGGAATCAGAAGGATGGACACATGGTCTGACTGGCCTAGGTGAGCCAGCGGTCTAGATATGTTGGCAAACCCAGTCGCCAAGAAAAAACGTTGACGGTGTACGTTTCCATGAACACTGGATACGTAGCATTTCAACGTAAAAAATAGCGTGTTATACCTACAGTATCCACGCGTGCCGCTGGGGAGGCGGGTTTCGGGGTTTGGGTTTCGCGGCAAATTGTGGACACGATTGTTTAGGGGGGGGGGGAGGTAGACTTGTTGTTGACCGGTGGGGGGCGAGGGGGGGGGGGGGGGGGGGGGGGGGGGGGTGGGGTGGGGTGGAGACACGTTTGTTGAGGGGGACGACGGCGACACGATTGTAGGGGGGGGGGGGGGGGGGGACGACGACACGTTTGTTGAGGGGGGGGGGGGGAGACACGTTTGTAGGGGGGGGGGGGGGCACGCTCGACAACAAGAGTTGGTTTTTATTGAACGCTCGACAACGAGAGTTGGTTTTTATTGAACGAGACTTCAACACGGAACAGCTGCACGAAACGATGGTCACGTCACTCTCGGTGACGGTGTCGACAACAATGAACACACAAACAATGTTAATAGAACAACACACAACCACATAACATCCCGAACCCATTAACCCCACTTAATCCTAACAACAAAACAAGTTAACAAAAGCCCCTTTTGTCAACTGACAACCCCAATTCCCAGAATCCCCCGCGGCTCCGGAACACGGCGTAGCCTATATTAATCTTTATTATCTGAATGGGAAATGCAATATTTTAGGAGAGATACATCATTAAACGTGTTTCTAATGACATTTCTAGCGAGAAATGTACATTTTCCTTACATAATCTTCAGTCAGTGAATGTGTATGATCTTTATTAATCTTTATTATCTGAATGGGAAATGCAATATTTTAGGACGGATTCACCGTTAAACGTGTTTCTAATAACATTTCTAGCGAGAAATATACTTTTTACTTGCATAATCTTCAGTCAGTGATTGTGTCTGATCTTTAGTTTTATAGTTATTAGGATTTGATCGGCTCGATCGCATGTTTCAACGACGTCAGGTTGTTAGGAATAGGGACGCTGCTTTCGCTAAACTAGCAGCTCATGTGCTTCCTGCGTTTGTGTTATTAAACTGTTACTTTATGTAACTTTTAATGATATCGTCTTGTTAGAAACACGTATATCTGAGAGCCAACCCAGTCGCCAAAAGCATACGTTGACAGTGTACGTTTCGTGAACACTGGATTACGTCGCATTTCAACATAAAATAGCGTGTTATACACACAAGCACGCACACACACACAAGCACACACACGCACACGCACGCACAGACACACACAGACACAAACGCACACACACACACACACACACACGCACACGGTGCATTTCGCTGCTAAAACAACAACAACAAAATATTCCCTCAAATATTATTACTAAAGAACCGTTTTCCAAAGAACGAAATGTAAACCAATGCATTCTGAATGGGAGTGTTTCTCAGATTTTTCCATGCTACACAGAACGAAATGTAAACCCATGCAAATAAAGACTTCATGGTCATAATCATTTAAATATCATTAATCTCCTGAGTGTGTTGGGTGGTATTCTATTTTTTTCAACGGGGCTGGTGCCGTCTCCTTTTGACCCCAGACTTCTGGGGGAATAGCTGAATCAATTCATTAGTCAATCAGAAGCATGTAAATATCTTCCCGGTGGCGTAGGAGGACGAACAAGATGTCCTTCAACATCTACGCTTCCGGGAGATTGCAACGGTGCCACACATGAGCATATTTGAACATGTTTAATGGTAGTAATTAGCTGTCGAAATTGGAGGCCTTAATCAATAATGAGCAGCTATTGATTTGCTTCCCGATAAAAATGTGTGACAAATGTTATTTAGCATCTGCACGTTGAGCTGAGTCCAATGACACCAAGCATGACACTCTAGCTAATGGTAACATGTATTTTACATGGTACACCTAGGTCTAGGACATGATCTCGGTGTAGCAAGAGGGCGAGCTTGATCTCATTGGACTCAGCTTAACGTGTAGATGCTAATTAACATGTAATTTGTCAAAAATCTCCATCGGGAAGCAAATCTATAGCTGGTCATTATTGATAATGGCCTCCAAAATCGACAGCTAATTACTACCCCGAAACATATTCAAATATGATCATGTGTGGCACAATCGTCTCGAAACGTAGATGTCAAAGGACACCTTGTTTGCCCTGTTGCACGACCGGGAAGATATTTTCATACTTCTAATGGATTGATTCATATTTTAAGATTCTCGGAGTGAGACTTTAAGCGGCTGCAGCAGAAGTGTTGAGACGAAAGATGATATCAAGACATTAATAGAATATTCCCATTCACATTATGATTCCTCGTCATAACGTCCGACCAAACATCCTTTACATTCACCGAGCGAAGATTATGAAAGTCCAGGCCCCCCCTTCCTGCACTCGGGGTCCGACCGGGCCAAGTTTCGGTGCGGGGGTCCCAGTTAGGCCCTAGAATATGGTATTCAAATTTCAGGGCGGTAGGACCTTCCTATCTCAAAAACTGTTTTTCCACCACATTCTGAACCATTAGGTCTCGCAGGCCACACTTCTGAAGGGGCTTTGTCCAAATGACAGTCCATTTGGGAAAACTTTTTTTCTCTATGGGCTAGAACTACAAATCTTGGATATGTCGTTCTCGGGGCCCCGGGAAATGTGTGTAAACTTTTTAGCATCCCTAGCTATCTCGAAAAGGCCGGAAAAGGGGCGTGACCTCCAACAGTACAGTCACTGTACATAAGACAGAGGTTAGTTTCTAGGCCCCATTTTTTGCGGGATGGAGGTGTACATTTGTGGCTTAATGTGTGTAGACACAGCTGGCCTGTGGCCACGTCTTTGAAGTCTGGGGTCAAAAGGTCAAAAGGAGCCGGCACCACGCCGCTTATGAGATAACAAAAAGTGAATCTGTATTTCTCTCACACCATTTTGTCATTATTGAAGAGAGGCCTGATTCTCAGATATGCATGTTGGACTGTTAGGGTATAGGTCTGGGAAGAACTTCAGGCCAAAATCTTGCAAGCGAGCCGCTGGGTGCAGGTGCAACGAGATGGAGCACTTGCTGAGTCATTTCCTGTAGGGCTGGAGCCACAGGTTGAAGCGTATATGTGTCCTTTGAAACCCCCCTTGATATATAAGAGACCCCTAGGTACAGTTTACTTAAATGTTCTCGCCTCAGTCACCTATTGCATCACTTCCTTTAGGGTTTCGGCCTCCTAATTGATCATTGTAGTATAATTGAATGCCCTCTTTCATATTATATGATACTTCCACCACTGGGACGTGGCAACAACTCTCCAAATCCATATTGGGGGGGGGGGGATGCTTTTGGACAGTAGGGGTGTACACTAGACATAAATAGGAAGCAAACTCAGGAGAAGGAATGACCTCTCACAAATATTTATTGCATAAATTGTTTCAAATAACCCTGCCTCGTTAAATCAATGAACTTGGTGTTTTGCTTTCAAAAATAGGTTATAGAAGAAGTCTAAACTGCAGAAAATAAAAACATCCAAGCTGCCTTTTAAGGATACCTCGGAATATCTGTCTATTTTTTAACCGCCGGACCCCAGTTTACGACAAAAACAACACCATTTACGGCAGCTCCTTTGCCGCGTGGTTTTTATAGCCATGTAAGGATTAGAGGGGGCGGTCGATAGCAACCACCATAGCAACCATGACGGTCAAGTGACTGGATGCAGCCCCGTTGAAAAAAATAGAATACCACCCAACACACTCAGGAGATTAATGATATTTAAATTATTATGACCATGAAGTCTTTATTTGCATGGGTTTACATTTCGTTCTGTGTAGCATGGAAAAATCTGAGAAACACTCCCATTCAGAATGCATTGGTTTACATTTCGTTCTTTGGAAAACGGTTCTTTAGTAATAATATTTGAGGGAATTTTGTTGTTGTTTTAGCAGCGAAATGCACCGTGTGCGTGTGCGTGTGTGTGTCTGTCTGTGTGTGTATGTGCGTGCATGTGCGTGTGTGTGCTTGTGTGTGTGTGTGCGTGCGTGTGTGTATAACACGCTATTTTATGTTGAAATGCGACGTAATCCAGTGTTCACGAAACGTACACTGTCAACGTATGCTTTTGGCGACTGGGTTGGCTCTCAGATATACGTGTTTCTAACAAGATGATATCATTAAAAGTTACATAAAGTAACAGTTTAATAACACAAACGCAGGAAGCACGTGAGCTGCTAGTTTAGCGAAAGCAGCGTCCCTATTCCTAACAACCTGACGTCGTTGAAACATGCGAGCGAGCCGATCAAATCCTAATAACTATAAAGCTAAAGATCAGACACAATCACTGACTGAAGATTATGCAAGTAAAAAGTATATTTCTCGCTAGAAATGTTATTAGAAACACGTTTAACGGTGAATCGGTCCTAAAATATTGCATTTCCCATTCAGATAATAAAGATTAATAAAGATCATACACATTCACTGACTGAAGATTATGTAAGGAAAATGTACATTTCTCGCTAGAAATGTCATTAGAAACGCGTTTAATGGTGTATCTGTCCTAAAATATTGCATTTCCCATTCAGATAATAAAGATTAAAGTAAGCTACGCCGTGTTCCGGAGACGCGGGGGATTCTGGGAATTGGGGTTGTCAGTTGACAAATGGGGCTTTTGTTAACTTGTTTTGTTGTTAGGATTAAGTGGGGTTAATGGGTTCGGGATGTTATGTGGTTGTGTGTTGTTCTATTAACATTGTTCGTGTGTTCATTATTGTCGACACCGTCACCGAGAGTGACGTGACCATCGTTTCGTGCAGCTGTTCCGTGTTGAAGTCTCGTTCAATAAAAACCAACTCTCGTTGTCGAGCGTTCAATAAAAACCAACTCTCGTTGTCGAGCGTTGCCCCCCCCTACAAAGGTGTCTCCCCCCCCCCCCTCAACAAACGTGTCGTCGTCCCCCCCCCTCAACAAACGTGTCTCCCCCCCCCCCCCCCCCTCCCCGGTCAACAACAGTCTACCTTCCCCCCCCCCCTAAACAATCGTGTCCACAATTTGCCGCGAAAGCCGTGAAACCCAAACCCCGAAACCCGCCTCCACAGCGGCACGCGTGGATACTGTAGGTATAACACGCTATTTTTTACGTTGAAATGCTACGTATCCAGTGTTCATGGAAACGTACACCGTCAACGTTTTTTCTTGGCGACTGGGTTGCGTCAGCACAGAGTTCAACACCTGGCCAAACTCGTTGCCGATGTTCGACATCCAGGCGGCACTGTCCCCGATTGCACCAGCCAGCCTCTTGGTGACCTGTAAAACAAACACAAGCACTATGAAGTAAACCAATTTCCTGTTTGGTTGTAATTATACAATTTTGTATATTTTTCTACTGTTGAAACCCTCACCTTCTTTGTGGAGTCCATTTTCAGGATTCTCCCATACGTCGAAGTGATCACACCCTTCATCTCCTCCACGTGGCTGAGGATGTCGTTGGAGTGGACTGTCTCAAACCACTGGGCGAGTGGAAGGGGCCTGAAGGGCGGTGGAGGAGGGTATATGGCTGCAGAGGGGACAAATGTAGCCATCTTTTTGTGCAGCTCGCAGTCAGCCAGGTAGCGGATGGTCTGCCGTGCCCACTCCTCGCTGTGACCTTCCTCTATGGCAGACTGGAGGTAGGAGGAACTGTTCCCGCTGGTCCTCGGCTTCAGGAAGGTCATCACTTTCCTATCCAGAGCCAGCTGTGTTGTGAGGACAGCGGGAAACAGGCTCCTGTGTGCCACATCCAGCTGCGAGAGCATTTCGCGGCTCTATGGGCAGACCGGCTGCGAGCACCTGCAGCAACGTGGATAGTCCGCTCCCACAAGATAATAGCGGCTATCCACGTCGATCACCTCCCTTACCTTCCGGTAAATCCCGGAGCTGTTCATCTTTGAGGAACACTGGGGGCACTTTGAGGGGATCCCCCACATCCTCATCGGTGCCCAGATAAACAGCCTCTGCCGGAAGTACCAGCCAGGCTCAGGAGGTGATGGTTTGGGCTCCAGTGGAGGGTGAAACCAGCAGGCCTGGATCTTTTGCTTTAGTTGGCCTGTAGGCTCATACAAGCATTTGGAAACCCAGACCTGATCGGCTTCCTGGATCACCCTTCTGAACTGGTCAGGCAGGAAACCTTTCCAGTTGACCCTCTGTGCTGCAGGTGGTGGAGCTGCCGTGTGGTGTGGCGCGGCAGAGCAGGATGAAGAAGGGGGCAGAGACGGCTTTGATGGTACCCTGAAGTGTGCTGCAGGTGGTGGAGCTGCCGTGTGGTGTGGCGCGGCAGAGCAGGATGAAGAAGGGGGCAGAGACGGCTTTGATGGTACCCTGAAGTGTGCTGCAGGTGGTGGAGCTGCCGTGTGGTGTGGCGCGGCAGAGCAGGATGAAGAAGGGGGCAGAGACGGCTTTGATGGTACCCTGAAGGCATAGTGAACCACTTGGATGTGGTTCAAAAGACCAACAGTACCCTGCACCTTTGCCCCACAGGTATCACACTGCTCCTCCGTGTGGTGGTCCGACAGGTGCTGGGTGAACCGGTCTCCCTCCACATGCAGGTTGCACAGGCAGCACTGCACTCCCTCTCCTGCTTCTGCGTCTCCTCTCCCTGCCTCTGCGTTGACTGCCCCTGCCTCTGTGTCTCCTCCTCTCGCTGCCTCTGTGTCTCCTCCTCTCGCTGCCTCTGTCTCTCCTCCTCTCGCTGCCTCTGTCTCTCCTCCTCTCGCTGCCTCTGTCTCTCCTCCTCTCGCTGCCTCTGTGTCTCCTCCTCTCGCTGCCTCTGTCTCTCCTCCTCTCGCTGCCTCTGTGTCTCCTCCTCTCGCTGCCTCTGTGCCTTCTCTCGCTGCCTCTGTGCCTCCTCTACCTGCCTCTGTCTCTCCTCTCCCTACCTCCGTGCTCCCTGCCTCGTCCGTCTTAACTCCTCCTGCCTCACTAGACCCAGCAGCGCCTGATGACAGATCTGCTGGCTGGGCCATGCTATGCTACATGCAACTAAGAATCCTACACTACTATACTCGTTTTCTCCAGAATGGTACAGATACATATTGTTCAATAAATAGATCCACAAAATAGAATGATGTATTGAATAGTGTTTATTCTGACATGTTAAAAGAAAATCAATAAAAAGCAAACAGGCTTTGAAAACATCAGAGGCATTACTGCAAAATCACTGAAGCCCACCAGAGGAAAAAACAAACAAACAAACCAGCAAACAATCAATTAGTAAATAATTTCACCTACCTTGTGGAACCCACAGGAGCACTTAAGGCTTCTCCCAAACAGATCCTTGGTGTTCATTTGCTTCTGCAGCGGGCAAGCATCTATTTTTTCTAAGGCCTTTTTCCATTTTGTGGCCCCTGGCCGTTTGCCTGTGGTAAAATGGAATTGGCCCCGAGCATACTTAAGGCATACATCCCTCCAATAGGAATCAGGCTTTGCTTCCTTCATCTGCAAACATCAAATGTAAAACAGGTTAATGTCGAGCTAGGCTATATGTGTGTACAGACAGACAGATTGGTAGAAATGATACATGTGTATGTATTTATATATATATATATGTATGTTTGTAGGTGGGTAGGTATGTTTTGCATTACTGTTTTATTACTATACAAATAAAGTTCTAATAATATTAATGTTATCATCATTATTTGTATTATTCAATCAATCAATATTTTCATACGAAGACATTGTAGCACAAAGTGCTTCACAAAATAAAAGCAGGCAAACTAAAGGATCATTATTGTTAATAATTAAACTTGGCACAATTAAACTTGTTTCATACACCTGTTTGCGCTGTTCAAGCACATAACAAGACTCCATTACCGGAGGGGATGGAACTTGGCACAACTATTTCGTTTATACGACAAATAAATACGTTATTATTGGTCTGATTCTGTCATATCAGCAATATCCCCACCATAGCCACACAGCTAGCATGTACAGCGAGTAGGCTATGTAGGCTACAGCGACGCTATTCACTTCGCAATTCATTTATTATGGCTTTCCCCGAGAAATCGCCAGCGTTCATACGGCAAATAAACAAATAAGTTATTATTGATTCTGTCAAATCATCCCCACCATAGCCACACAGTGCTAGCATGTATCAGCTGGTATGTAGCTATTACAGTCAGAAGCTCGTTATTAAAGCGACGTAACAAGAAAGTTGAAACACAAGTTGAATATCGTGCTGACGGGACGGGAACATTATAACACTAATACTATTAGAGCTTTCTTTTGTTGTTTTGTTTTTTATGGTGTCGCATTTATGAGTATTAATAAAGTTTCCAAACCTTTCTACCGATGTTTTATCTCCCGTAAGCGGTGGAAAAAATGGCTGCCACTCTAACGCGATGTTCATCGTATATTCCCGCCCCCTCCCGCGTCACGTGACCTATACTATAAGGAACTGTTGTCGGATCTCATTCGAAACTCTTTGATCTCTGAAGGAATATGTTCGGACCTGGTTAGGAGCAGGTTAGGACCTCGTTCGGATTTGTTCGGACCTTTTGTAATGTGTTAGGACCTCGGAGGCAGTCCAAAAACCGGCAGGTACGGCCACGACAACACCCTGTTAGAGTACCAAGTCTCTGGCTTTTTGGAACAGGAAGAGTCTGGAACACTTAGGGTAGGTTAAGCCTTGCTTGATCTAATTTTGAAATAGTCTTCAAATTGACTGAAGCTAGCTTTGATCACATCTTGGAGACGGCAGGCATTGAACCTCAGGCCTTCTACATGAGAAGCATACGCCTTGCCGTTGAGAGAAGTCCCCTGTGTTACTTCAATTGTACATCTGTAAAACCGATTCCTGAAGCTTTGCTTAACGATAGAAGGGACAAATAGGTCATTAGTTGGCACTAGGGTATCATACATTTTATAGAGAATTTTGCTTGCCTGCCGCCGTTTTCATTGATGGAAAGTCTATTGCATTGATGGATTGCAAGCTTACAACCACAAGCAAGTTTGCCAGTTAGGACAATTCCGTTTTTTTTATCTGCAAGAAACACTTTTATCACATCTACACCAGATGATGCTGTTGCAAATTGTGTAGGTACTGCTGGGAGTTGAACCCAGGGTCTCCTGTTTACAAGACAGGCGCTTTCACCAGCTAAGCCACAGTACCCCTATGGTAATGTTTACTTGAGACACCAATGAAAAAGGTCGCATGTAGCGTGACCCGATCATGTGTTAAGCTATCAGAGCTGGCTAATAGCTTAACACAATTTACTGATGTGATTAGAACACTGCCACTTCTGTGAACTAGACAGTCACTATGACAGTCCAAGCCACAGCACCCCTCTCAGTTCAGGAGTAATGCTTCAGCAAATGATTGGGAAGACAACGAAAGAGGTCTGCAGTACCATGACATATTTCTGTTGATCCTTTAAACAGCCCCTTAAACATACACTGATTAACCTGTACCGTTGACGGCAAGATTCAAACCTGCGCGGGGAGACCCCAATGGATTTCTAGTCCATCACCTTCACCACACAGCTTCAACGTTTCAATTCTCTATCTTGTTCAAACATTAGCATTCTGCAACATTTTTGGTATGTAAAGCATTGCGTGACCTCATTTTGTTTAAACATTCATTACACAGTAACATTCAGCAATGTTTCGTGATCGGATCATTTTTGACTTCTACCTTATAAAAGGGAGTCATTCATAATCCACGCGTCACCTTCACTACAATTTGGAGATGGCGGGGATTGAACCCGGGACCTCATACATGCGAAGCATGCGCTCTACCACTGAGCTACATCCCCTTAATGTATTAAACAGTACATCTCTACTATCAATACCTGAAGCTTTGCTTAATGATACAGCCAATCAATAGGTTGACTTGCACTAGACCATCCTAAGAGATGAAGATATTTGGCCTGCCTGCTAAAAGCAGAGGTGGTAAACTGGTGTGGCAGATTTCAATCATGGAGCGGGGGATCCAATGGATTTCTAGTGCATCAGCTTAACCGCTTGGCCAGGACAATGGTGCTTATCGACCTCAAGTCTATCAGTTGTTCGAACAGTAACAGACTGCAACGCTTGAGGCTGTGTGATCAAATTGTGAAATAGTCCTACACCCTTGACCACAGCTTGCTTTGATCACATCTTAGTGATCGGACCTCAGCACTCCTACATGAGAAGCTTTACAGATGAGCCGAAAACAGATTACTTCAATTGTACATGTGGCAACCGATACATGAAATTTTGCTTAACGATACAAGAGGGGAAATCAGTTATTGACTGGCAGTACGGTATCATACATTTCTTAGAGAAGTAGTCTGCGTACAGATAGCAGAACTGGCCAACGCTTGTCGGCAGGCCTGAATCTTCGTCGTGACGCAACAATGTTTTTCTCTTCTGTGGCTGTCAACACTTAGTGCATAAACGTACCGTACTCATATCAATGTGTTGACCGGCACTAGCTTTTGAGCGCACACTAGCTTTTGAGCGCACAAGCGCACAAAAGCGTGCGCTTTTGAAATCGCACGCACTGATTAACCTGTATCGTTGACGACAACACAGTTTCAATTCTCTCACTTGTTTCGAACATTAGCATTCGCCAACATCTTTGGTAGGTTAAGCATTGCGTGACCTCATTTGATCAAAATAGCACTCACCTGACTTTTCTAGGCCAATCAAATGGAGATGCCGGGGATTGACCCCGGGGCCTCATACATGCAAAGCATGCGCTCTACCACTGAGCTACATCCCCATACTGCTAGAGCATGTACATTTTAAACCGGCTTCGGAACACACCAAGGGTTTTCTCGTACATGGCATTCAGCACTTGGACCTGACAACACTAGTCTTCAGATCTATCAGACCTTGAAATATTTACATTTTATGTTTGGAGAACATGTTGTCAAAAAACATCGAATGCTAAGAGCCTGTCCAGATAATGCCAGGTTTTAAATATGGCGCCTTCTATATGCTTAGATTAAAATATTTGCACTGATTTCATGCAGTCTCACCGTAATATGTGTATGTGTTGGCTGACCAAGGGAATGAAAATTCGTAATCAGATAGAACCATTGTAGGCAGGATTCGAACCTGCGCGGGGAGACCCCAATGGATTTCTAGTCCATCGCCTTAACCACTCGGCCACGACATCACACTGATAGGGTTCCAAGTCTCTGGCTTTTTGTAACAGGAAGAGTCTGGAACACTTAGGGTAGGTTAAGCCTTGCTTGATCTAATTTTGAAATAATCTTCAAATTGACTGAAGCTAGCTTTGATCACATCTTGGAGACGGCAGGCATTGAACCTCAGGCCTTCTACATGAGAAGCATACGCTTTGCCGTTGAGAGAAGTCCCCTGTGTTACTTCAATTGTACATCTGTAAAACCGATTTCTGAAGCTTTGCTTAACGATAGAAGGGACAAATAGGTCATTAGTTGGCACTAGGGTATCATACATTTTTTAGAGAATTTTGCTTTCATTGATGGAAAGTCTATTGCATTGATGGATTGCAAGCTTACAACCACAAGCAAGATTGCCAGTTAGGACAATTCCGTTTTTTTTAACTGCAAGAAACACTTTTATCACATCTACACCAGATGATGCTGTTGCAAAATGTGTAGGTACTGCTGTGAGTTGAACCCAGGGTCTCCGGTTTACAAGACAGGCGCTTTCACCAGCTAAGCCACAGTACCCCTATGGTAATGTTTACTTGAGACACCAATGAAAAAGGTCTCATGTAGCGTGACCCGATCATGTGTTAAGCTATCAGAGCTGGCTGATAGCTTAACACAACTTACTGATGTGATTAGAACACTGCCTCTTCTGTGAACTAGACAGTCACTATGACAGTCCAAGCCACTGCACCCCTCTCAGTTCAGGAGTAATGCTTCAGCAAATGATTGGGAAGACAACGAAAGAGGTCTGCAGTACCATGACATAATTCTGTTGATCCTTTAAACAGCCCCTTAAGCATACACTGATTAACCTGTACCGTTGACGGCAAGATTCGAACCTGCGCGGGGAGACCCCAATGGATTTCTAGTCCATCACCTTAACCACACAGTTTCAACGTTTCAATTCTCTATCTTGTTCAAACATTAGCATTCTGCAACATTTTTTGTATGTAAAGCATTGCGTGACCTCATTTTGTTTAAACATTCATTACACAGTAACATTCAGCAATGTTTCGTGATCGGATCATTTTTGACTTCTACCTTATAAAAGGGATTCATTCATAATGCACGCGTCACCTTCACTACAATTTGGAGATGCCGGGGATTGAACCCGGGACCTCATACATGCAAAGCATGCGCTCTACCACTGAGCTACATCCCCTTAATGTATTAAAGAGTACATCTCTACTATCAATACCTGAAGCTTTGCTTAATGATACAGCCAATCAATAGGTTGACTTGCACTAGACCATCCTAAGAGATGAAGATATTTGGCCTGCCTGCTAAAAGCAGAGGTGGTAAACTGGTGTGGCAGATTTCAATCATGGAGCGGGGGATCCAATGGATTTCTAGTGCATCAGCTTAACCGCTTGGCCAGGACAATGGTGCTTATCGACCTCAAGTCTATCAGTTGTTCGAACAGTAACAGACTGCAACGCTTGAGGCTGTGTGATCAAATTGTGAAATAGTCCTACACCCTTGACCACATCTTGCTTTGATCACATCTTAGTGATCGGACCTCAGCACTCCTACATGAGAAGCTTTACAGATGAGCCGAAAACAGATTACTTCAATTGTACATGTGGCAACCGATACATGAAAGTTTGCTTAACGATACAAGAGGGGAAATCAGTTATTGACTGGCAGTACGGTATCATACATTTCTTAGAGAAGTAGTCTGCGTACAGATAGCAGAACTGGCCAACGCTTCTCGGCAGGCCTGAATCTTTGTTGTGACGCAACAATGTTTTTCTCTTCTGTGGCTGTCAACACTTAGTGCATAAACGTACCGTACTCATATCAATGTGTTGACCGTCACTAGCTTTTGAGGGCACACTAGCTTTTGAGCGCACAAGCGCACAAAAGCGTGCGCTTTTGAAATCGCACGCACTAATTAACCTGTATCGTTGACGACAACACAGTTTGAATTCTCTCACTTGTTTCGAACATTAGCATTCGGCAACATCTTTGGTAGGTTAAGCATTGCGTGACCTCATTTGATCAAAATAGCACTCACCTGACTTTTCTAGGCCAATCAAATGGAGATGCCGGGGATTGAACCCGGGGCCTCATACATGCAAAGCATGCGCTCTACCACTGAGCTACAACCCCATACTGCTAGAGCATGTACATTTTAAACCGGCTTCGGAACACACCAAGGGTTTTCTCGTACATGGCATTCAGCACTTGGACCTGACAACACTAGTCTTCAGATCTATCAGACCTTGAAATATTTACATTTTATGTTTGGAGAACATGTTGTCAAAAAACATCGAATGCTAAGAGCCTGTCCAGATAATGCCAGGTTTTAAATATGGCGCCTTCTGATTTCATGCAGTCTCACCGTAATATGTGTATGTGTTGGCTGACCAAGGGAATGAAAATTCGTAATCAGATAGAACCGTTGTAGGCAGGATTCGAACCTACGCGGAGAGACCCCAATGGATTTCTAGTCCATCGCCTTAACCACTCGGCCACTACATCACACTTTTAGGCTTCCAAGTCTCTGGCTTTTTGTAACAGGAAGAGTCTGGAACACTTAGGGTAGGTTAAGCCTTGCTTGATCTAATTTTGAAATAATCTTCAAATTGACTGAAGCTAGCTTTGATCACATCTTGGAGACGGCAGGCATTGAACCTCAGGCCTTCTACATGAGAAGCATACGCTTTGCCGTTGAGAGAAGTCCCCTGTGTTACTTCAATTGTACATCTGTAAAACCGATTCCTGAAGCTTTGCTTAACGATAGAAGGGACAAATAGGTCATTAGTTGGCACTAGGGTATCATACATTTTTTAGAGAATTTTGCTTTCATTGATGGAAAGTCTATTGCATTGATGGATTGCAAGCTTACAACCACAAGCAAGATTGCCAGTTAGGACAATTCCGTTTTTTTTAACTGCAAGAAACACTTTTATCACATCTACACCAGATGATGCTGTTGCAAAAAGTGTAGGTACTGCTGGGAGTTGAACCCAGGGTCTCCTGTTTACAAGACAGGCGCTTTCACCAGCTAAGCCACAGTACCCCTACGGTAATGTTTACTTGAGACACCAATGAAAAAGGTCTCATGTAGCGTGACCCGATCATGTGTTAAGCTATCAGAGCTGGCGGCTAAAGGAATTCCAATTGAGTAGGTTACTTACATTATACAACTTACTGATGTGATTAGAACACTGCCTCTTCTGTGAACTAGACAGTCACTATGACAGTCCAAGCCACAGCACCCCTCTCAGTTCAGGAGTAATGCTTCAGCAAATGATTGGGAAGACAAAGAAAGAGGTCTGCAGTGCCATGACATATTTCTGTTGATCCTTTAAACAGCCCCTTAAACATACACTGATTAACCTGTACCGTTGACGGCAGGATTCGAACCTGCGCGGGGAGACACCAATGGATTTCTAGTCCATCACCTTAACCACACAGTTTCGACGTTTCAATTCTCTATCTTGTTCAAACATTAGCATTCTGCAACATTTTTGGTATGTAAAGCAATGCGTGACCTCATTTTGTTTAAACATTCATTACACAGTTACATTCAGCAATGTTTCGTGATCGGATCATTTTTGACTTCAACCTTATGAATGGGATTCAGATGCCGGGGATTGAACCCGGGACCTCATACATGCGCTCTACCACTGAGCTACATCCCCTTAAAATATTAAATAGTACATCTCTACTATCAATACCTGAAGCTTTGCTTAATGATACAGCCAATCAATAGGTTGACTTGCACTAGACCATCCTAAGAGATGAAGATATTTGGCCTGCCTGCTAAAAGCAGAGGTGGTAAACTGGTGTGGCAGATTTCAATCATGGAGCGGGGGATCCAATGGATTTCTAGTGCATCAGCTTAACCGCTTGGCCAGGACAATAGTGCTTGTCGACCTCAAGTCTATCAGTTGTTCGAACAGTAACAGACTGCAACGCTTGAGGCTGTGTGATCAAATTGTGAAATAGTCCTACACCCTTGACCACAGCTTGCTTTGATCACATCTTAGTGATCGGACCTCAGCACTCCTACATGAGAAGCTTTACAGATGAGCCGAAAACAGATTACTTCAATTGTACATGTGGCAACCGATACATGAAAGTTTGCTTAAAGATACAAGAGGGGAAATCGGTTATTGACTGGCAGTACGGTATCATACATTTCTTAGAGAAGTAGTCTGCGTACAGATAGCAGAACTGGCCAACGCTTGTCGGCAGGCCTGAATCTTCGTCGTGACGCAACAATGTTTTTCTCTTCTGTGGCTGTCAACACTTAGTGCATAAACGTACCGTACTCATATCAATGTGTTGACCGGCACTAGCTTTTGAGCGCACACTAGCTTTTGAGCGCACAAAAGCGTGCGCTTTTGAAATCACACGCACTGATTAACCTGTATCGTTGACGACAACATAGTTTCAATTCTCTCACTTGTTTCGAACATTATGTAGCCCAGGCTTCATAAGCTGTGAAAAAGTTAAAAGAAGAAAGAGTAAAAGTCCGCTATTACTTTGTATGAATGTGTGAGAGAGCGATAGCTGGCATTTATGGGGTTAACTGCGTCGGACAGAGCAGGGAGACGTGCGTCATGACGTCACGGTGAAGCGGCGTTGTAGGTGCGCATAACTGCGTGATAATTAGTGGGAGAGGAGAGAACGCACCGTTCGGTTGCACGATTGAAAAATATCTAGAAGTAGTTAAAAGTATCTAGAAGTAGTTGGAAAACACCGCGAGCTGACTCAACAGTCCACAGCTGATGTTGCCCGCTCGGCGGTGAGTTTAATGTGTCTTTTGAATGTGGGGAGCGTCGAGTGGAGGTGTGTGTGCGTCAGTGCGAACTTGTCGCTAACTGCTAAATTGAAACCTTGTGCGTTAGCCGCTAGTGTAGCGACCAAGGCGAATTAGCATTGAACTCGAGCTAACGCACGAGTTAACTGCTAACACCGTGGGGTAATTCTAAATGTTAAGCTATTGTGTGCATTGTATGGAAGGAGAGAAAAAGGGGGATTCATTATTTAATTCGGACAATTATTATTTAATTCGGACAATTGATGCTAAAAGGCTATTTTGAGTTATTTGAGTTTTTATTTCATTCACTGGTAAAGTGAGACCTATGTGGATAATATATTTTTGTTAAATGATTTAAATTAATATATAGGTCATATTTATGTTATTATTTATTTTAAAGGCCCACTATGCAACTTTTTTAGCCAAAATTACATTAAGTATGCAGGTTGAGAGTTATGCTGATGGTTCTGCATCCATTTCTGGGTCGATTGGTGGGTGTGTCATTTACCCATGTCGCCTCTCCAGTGTAAAAGCGCATATGCAACTTGATCTGTTCGGACCGACACAATCCGGATGTGACGCAGCGGAAGTATCCTCGAAAATGTAGTCAGATTGTAGTTTCGAAAATGCTTTACGGCACAGACACACACCCAAACATGGCACCGGCTAGATATAAACAGCCAGTTGCGAGGCAATTGTTGCATTCATCATGGATCAATCGACTAATGGTACGGCCACACCAACCGCGTTACTCACGTTGGATAACGCGAGTAACGCGCCTAACCTGGCGCTTGATCATTGTGTGTCACAAAAATGGTTCAACGCGCCTGTGGCTGCGCTAGAGTCCGAGGTAGGAAACCCAAACGCCGCCGTGTTTGGGTGCATGATAGAGTTTAGATCGGGTTAGATTAAATAATCTCGGATATAAATAACGATCTCATCTCATCTCATCGTCATCCGTTTATCCGTGGTCGGGTCGCGGGGGGAGCAGCTCAAGCAGGGGGCTCCAGACTTCCCTTTCCCGGGCCACATTGACCAGCTCTGACGGGGGGATCCCGAGGCGTTCCCAGGCCAGTGTTGAGATATAATCTCTCCACCTAGTCCTGGGTCTTCCCCGAGGTCTCCTCCCCAATGGACGTGCCTGAAACACCTCCAAAGGGAGGCGCCCAGTGGGCATCCTTGCCAGATGCCCGAACCACCTCAGCTGACTCCTTTCCAAGTAAAGGAGCAGCGGCTCTAATCCGAGTTCCTCACGGATGACTGAGCTTCTCACCCTATCCCGAGACGCCAGCCACCCTTCTGAGAAAACTCATCTCGGCCGCTTTTACCCGCAATCTCGTCCTTTCGGTCATCACCCAACCCTCATGACCATAGGTGAGGATAGGAACGAAGATCGACCGGTAGATCGAGAGCTTTGCCTTGCGGCTCAGCTCGTAACAACGGTGCGGTAAAGCGAACGCAATACCGCCCCCGCTGCTCTGATTCTCCGGCCAATCTTACGCTCCATAGTACCCTCACTCGCGAACAAGACCCCGAGGTACTTGAACTCCTTCACTTGGGCTAAGGACTCATAAATAACGATAATCGGGTTAAATAACTTCACATGGTGTGTGGTGTGTTTCCAGCATTCGTAGTGTTGATCAGCAGAGAAATAGTCCGCCAAGACGTTGAGGTTGCTTAGCAACCAGAGACTCTGTCCATGCAAGTGAACGGAGCGTTCACTCTTCGTCATAACTATCAAACCAAACATCCTTCACATTCACCGAGCGAACATTATGAAAGTAAAATGCACATTTCTCGCTAAAAATGTTTCCATAAACGCATTTAATGGCGTAACTATGTTACTATTTCCACCCAGAATAAAGAAAGATGTCGGCCGTATGCTTCTGTGCAAGGGTCACTACAGTAACGAATTGCTTTACGGCACAGACCCCCAAACACGGAACCGGCTCGATATAAACACAAGTAACTAAGGGATTGTTATATTCATCATAGATCAGTCGACTAAAAAGAGACAGAGAAACCCAATGTCGGAGGAACAGAAGAAGAGAAAAGGGAGACTGACCGACAGAGAGGCCAGACACGAGTAAACGTTGGGCAAGCTTTTCAGGAATAGCGTGAACTGAAAGAAAAAGAAGACTGCAAATCACCGTCTTCTCGGAGACGCCGACTCGGCCGTGTTGCTTTTGAAATTGAAAGTACCTTTGGGTGAACTTTGTCTTCGTCGTATTCTTGATGTTGATAGTCTCTGTACAAATGTGTTTGCTCAACCATTTAGTTGTGAGCCCTGTAAAAATTGTTTTCTCGACCGTTTTGTTGTGAGCCCTGTATGTTTCTAGCTTGCTTGCAACCATATAAACACCTTTGTTTCCATGGGTGTTTTGCTGTTCGTCTGTCCCCCAGATACAGACTGAATCCCCGAATCCAGGTTCTTGTTTATTTCGATTATTATGTTGGCCAAACCTCTTACACTGATTGTTCTGTTCAACCTAAGATAAAACAATTATAACCTAGGGTATAAATTCTCCCCGTGAACTTTAAAAAAGGATGGATTTATGTTTATTGCAATGCAAATAAACCCTTTTAAAAATGTATAACCTTGCCTACACTTTATGAACATCTACTTCGGACATGGCTCCACGCATTCGCCGGCTTCTTTGAAAACAAATGCACATGGCCCGCGTAGAAGTGCATGGGGAAGGGACGTCAACGAGTTGTTACGACAGTGTTGTGAAATATCTACTACGAAGCTGTAGGGGGCGCTGTGTAGAGAAATGTGCGTGCCTAAACCAAGAAAACAGCGAAGATATGCCCGAAGTTGTATAGTGGGCCTTTAACTGAAACAATGGCCTGTTGTAATTTACTGAGATGTATGAATGTGGCCTGTTCTACAGGTCAGGTTTTTGTGAAGGATTTGAATTGGTGACGCTCGATGTCGAGGGGACATCAGCGACACCGGTAGTCAACGATAGATAGGAGACCAGCACTGGATAGCCACCAGGCAGCTTCCAGACATCCGCTGGAGATAACCAGATGGCGAGCCGGAACTAAGGAACAGAGTCAACTGAACTACCTCCCAAACCTGCGGTGTGGTAGGAAACACGAAGATCAAAGGGCCCCAACGATATAAACTGAGCTCATATCAAGGAAGAGAAGACCATAAAGACATTTCTTTATATTTCTATTTTATTTTGCGCGCATTTTATTATTTTCCATGTTGAAAATTGTTGTTAACAATACAGTTCTGAAACTATGTTTTGTGTGAGTGTGGTCAGTATTGATGTTCCATCCTGGGCTCCAAGAGCGTTAACCTAGAATCCTGGTAACTGGTCCAACTTCGAATTGAAACCGAAACCCAAAAATACCTGTAACCTCATAAGGCAAAGAGGGGTTACAATTAGCATTCGGCAACATCTTTGGTAGGTTAAGCATTGCGTGACCTCATTTGATCAAAATAGCACTCACCTGACTTTTCTAGGCCAATCAAATGGAGATGCCGGGGATTGAACCCGGGGCCTCATACATGCAAAGCATGCGCTCTACCACTGAGCTACATCCCCTTACTGCTAGAGAATGTATATTTTAAACCGGCTTCGGAACACACCAAGGGTTTTCTCGTACATGGCATTCAGCACTTGGACCTGACAACACTAGTCTTCAGATCTATCAGACCTTGAAATATTTACATTTTATGTTTGGAGAACATGTTGTCAAAAAACATCGAATGCTAAGAGCCTGTCCAGATAATGCCAGGTTTTAAATATGGCACCTTCTACATGCTTAGATTAACATATTTGCACTGATTTCATGCAGTCTCACCGTAATATGTGTATATGTTGGCTGACCAAGGGAATGAAAATTCGTAATCAGATAGAACCGTTGTCGGCAGGATTTGAACCTGCGCGGGGAGACCCCAATGGATTTCTAGTCCATCGCCTTAACCACTCGGCCACGACAACACACTTTTAGAGTTCCAAGTCTCTGGCATTTTGGAACAGGAAGAGTCTGGAACACAGGGTAGGTTAAGCCTTGCTTGATCTAATTTTGAAATAATCTTCAAATTGACTGAAGCTAGCTTTGATCACATCTTGGAGACGGCAGGCATTGAACCTCAGGCCTTCTACATGAGAAGCATACGCTTTGCCGTTGAGAGAAGTCCCCTGTGTTACTTCAATTGTACATCTGTAAAACCGATTCCTGAAGCTTTGCTTAACGATAGAAGGGACAAATAGGTCATTAGTTAGCACTAGGGTATCATACATTTTTTAGAGAATTTTGCTTTCATTGATGGAAAGTCTATTGCATTGATGGATTGCAAGCTTACAACCACAAGCAAGATTGCCAGTTAGGACAATTCCGTTTTTTTTAACTGCAAGAAACACTTTTATCACATCTACACCAGGTGATGCTGTTGCAAAATGTGTAGGTACTGCAGGGAGTTGAACCCAGGGTCTCCTGTTTACAAGACAGGCGCCTTCACCAGCTAAGCCACAGTACCCCTTTTCTTGTTGTCTCTTTTTGATGTTGTATGTATATATTTGTGTTAATTATGTGTACATGGGACGGTGTGTGAAATGATATGTAGTTTCTTTTAATAAAAAACCGCCTGGGAATACCAGGTGCTGTAAGCATTATACCTTTTCAACTCGAGCTCATTGGCTGCAATGGCCTGCCGTGCGCTGATCTTTAGCGGCCACTGTTTTGGAGAATGTAAGCAACATAAAGTCATTGACAACGTCTCTCCAAACTATTTGTGAAAAATGTGGACAGTGCAGTGACGCTGCCAGCAGGGAGCAGCAGAGAGCTGCAATGCTACAACGCTACGTTTCTTTAAAAGATCACGCAAACGATGACGCCCAAGCAGTGTAATGCATTGCGTTCAAATATGTAACTCTGAGTCTGGAATAACGTATTCATACATTCATTATGGATCTAATCATTGTTTCCGTACAAGTCCCGTCTCTGGCCACGGCAGCGCTCTCACTCCTTACGTCCTCCTCTTGTATAAAAGCTAATATGGTCCACCCAACAATTGCTTACGGCCATACAACCTTAGGCACGCCTGAACTCGTCTGATCTCGGTAGCTAAGCAGGGTCGGGCCTGGTTAGTACTTGGATGGGTGACCGCCTGGGAATGGCTCTTGACCCACCAAAGTCCTTATCCCTCAACCCTGGGATCGATCCAAAAGGATTGAGGATCAAAATGGATGGCTCCATCTGGTGGCCACTGGTGGGTGGTTTTATTTTCAGAAATGTCATGTGCAAGGCCTAGATTATCAAAATCCACTAGTCTGCTGGATGTTTTGTTTATTATTTTCATACTTTGAGTTGATGTAGCTGATGAGATTCATACAATCAAGTGGAAAAGTGTTACATTTTTACATTTTTGGGCTGAATTAAGAAAAATAATAAGAATGTATTCAGTGCACTCTCACTTTTTCTGGAAGACATCCGAGCCATTCACAGAACTCAGTGTTTTGACCACACAGGGAGTGCAGCCATCACAGTGGGAGTGTATTCACATCTCTGGTTGCGGGAGGGAAGACACAAGGACTTCTAATTGCTTTGGTGTGTTTTTTCTTTCCAATACCCCACCCCTTGTGGAACCCAAGCACACAGAGACTCCAAAATACTTTTACAACTTTTATTTTTCAACCAGAATGTGTTTCATTGAAAAGGCAATCCATATAAACACAAGTAAACAAGATCTGTTTAGTTAAAAGCTCGCCCACCACAACAAGGTACAGATCTACAGGCGAGAACACGAGAGCATGAGACGAGAGACAAACATTTACTACCATTTGCAAACATTTAGTTAAACATGGAGCTGACAGACATACACGCATCACAAGGACAGGCACATATAAATAACATTAATAATAATCAAAAACACTCAACAATTAAAGAACACACACACACACACTTGTACTTAAGATACAAATCAACAATTGGCTTGTACAGGCTAAAGTGCAATAATGAACATGGTTATCCAAAGACTCAGGTGACCAATCAACAAATAAAGGCTCAAGCTGTTCCTCCCTTTTGTGTTTTCTTTAGCAAACTTTTGTTAAAACTGAAGCAGACAAATACATACAAACATCAAAGACATGAAGCTGACAAAGATAAACAACATGCATGACAAAAACACAGATTATCTGAACATGAACAACCACTAAAGGGTATGTAAACTGATTGTGTTAGATTGGAACTGATTATGGTTTAAAAGATTGGCCTCGATATATTGAACATAGACCAGAATGGATACTACAAAGTTAATTTTAACAGCAATATAAATAATAATAAATAAAAAACAAACAAAAGAACTTCAAGTAAAACTGCAAAGTGCATTTTTTTTTAACGATATAAATAAATAAATAAATAGATAGTGCTTGCTGAAGCACTTTAAAAAACACACACAAAGACAAAGACAAACACACACAAACAAGCCTCTTTCTCTCTCTTACAGATGGCACCGGAACAGTGGCATCACAGAGGTAAGTTATTCACACACACACACACACACACACACACACTTCCAGGTATTTACACAGTCCTCCTTTCCAACTCTGCATCCACGACATTCTTAAAGAGTTCAAAGTTTTCATACACCACATTGTAAAAGCCAGGGGTAGTGGACATCCTAGTGGATGGACAGTAGGAAAACTTTTTCTGCATGCTTCCAGCCACTTTGTCCTTGGAAGGGGTGTACCTCTTCCACTGTCCACCACAGTTTGGCACGTGGCAAGCCCCACATGGCCTTGAGGACTTGTTAGGCATGAATGTCTTCACTGTTGGTGCAGGAGGGACAAAGCTCTGGCTGCAGGATGTCCCACGAAACAGGATGGTGGCTGTGCGGGGAGGACCAGCAGTATGGGTGCTGCCGACACAGGGGGTGGGCCGTAGGTCAACGCAGCGGGTGGCCTCGGCTGGAGGTGGGTGGGCGCAGGAGGCCTCGGCAGAATGGGGGTGAGCGCAGCAGGCTTCAGCCGGGTGGAGGACGACAAACCCAGTGGGCTGAACGGGCCGGTTCGCGGGAGTCGCATGCTCTGGCTCATCAACAAATAATCTGGAAATATAAAATACACATGTGATCAGCATTGATATGACGTGTGTGCTATTTGCTTTCCACAGCCAACAGGTGAAACAAAGTGCTTATGACAACTTACCTCCGCTTCTCACCACGTCTCTTTCCAGCCTCGTGATGGATGTGCCGGTACTGGACCTGAGGCCGGTCTGGCGGAGGGAGGGATGTTGGCAGCGCAGGAGCCTCCGGGAACGGTGCGTCCGACCGCACTTTCAGGTGAGGAGTCACCTTGTGGCAGAAGGAGCAGTCGCTCCTTCTGCAGCTCGTTCTGCTCTCCCTGCTGGCAGTACTGGAACAGCAGCCACACCAGCCAGCCGACATCATTCTCCACAAGCCACCTGAAGGTCTGACCGGCGTACTACCCGAACGTGATGACCAGCTGACCTTTCCAAAGGTCTCTGCTGTCTTGAGATCCAGCCATTGCGGGCCTCTGCCACAGACCTTGCTGCCTCTGTACAGTACAGCCTGGCCTCTCCTTGCCGGTACAAAATGATGTTGGGGTACTGGTGTAGCTGTTGATGGCTGACCAGCGATGGTTTAGTGGCCAAGCTCTTCCCGCAGACATCACAGGTAAAGGTCTCCCTGGCGATGGCATGGATCTTCAGACGCCTCGCCAGGTCTGACTTTAAACTGAATGTCTTGTCGCACTGATGTGTAGGCTTCTCCATGTTCCATCTGGTACAGTAAAACATGAATAAATGAGTAAAACTAAAAGCAGATCATTTAGATTGACAATATGTAGCCCTTTATTACACAGAAATGTGCTGTTGGTGTATTAGCCTAGGACAACACGCTCGCCAGATTGTTATCTATGTTGGTAGAAATTAGCTACTGTTTACCAGGTATGCAGCGCATCCCATGCAACAAGAGATTAACACGGTCGCCAAATTGCTTTATGTTACAATTACTCTCGCATCAGCTGTTGTCTAAACCGTCACATTTACCAATGTGAAAAGTTTGCAGGTATGCGACGTATGCCCTTACTATTGTAAACAGTGTCGTTAGCCGCGCCTAGCTATCGTTACTAAACACACATTAATCAGCTTATTATTTCAACGACCCCTGGGTACATATAGTCATGCCATACACCGTTGGAAAGCTTAGATTACCACGATTAAAAGGAGACCACCCACGAGTAATATGGTTGCTCACAGACAAAACGGCGATAGGTTGACTGAAGTCTACCCAGCAGCTAAAAACGTACCCTCTACGTCTTCCCTTTATACACAACGACCGCGTTATGACACGGTCGAAATCTTTTCTCTTTCTACAAAATCGAAACAGCTTAATACAAACCGTAAAAAAATGTCTAATTATTAACTAGCAAACGATGCAGGGGATACAATTTACCTGAGTGAATCCTCCGTTGACAGCTTCACCGAACTAGTGGCATGGCAACCTTGATCGTGAACAGAAGAAATTAGTATTCCAATCCACGCTCAATGATTGGTCTGTTGGGCGCTCAGCTCTGCTCAGCATTGCTCAACCATTGGCTGAAGGCTGCTCAGCATCGCTCAACCATTGGTCGGCTGACGGGATAGATAGGGACTTGGAGGGGAAATTGCTTGGGAATACCAGGTGCTGTAAGCATTATACTATTTCAACTCGAGCTCATTGGATGCAATGGCCTACCGTGCGCTGATCTTTAGCGCCCACTGTTTTGGAGAATTTAAGCAACATACAGACTCTGACGACGTCTCCTCAAACTCTATTTGTGAAACATGTGGACAGTGTAGTGACGCTGCTAGCAGGGAGCAGCAGAGAGCTGCAATGACGGCGGTCCACCTTAGTCCATCCCAGGTTTTGCAACGCTACGTTTCTTCAAAAGATCACGCAAACGATGACGCCCAAGCAGTGTAATGCATTGCGTTCAAATATGTAACTCTGAGTCTGGAATAACGTATTAATTCATTCATTATGGATCTAATCATTGTTTCTGTACAAGTCCCGTCTCTGGCCACGGCAGTGCTCTCACTCCTTACGTCTTCCTCCTGTATAAAAGCTAATATGGTCAAGTCTATAAATGCTTACGGCCATACCACCTTAGGCACGCCCGATCTCGTCAGATTTCGGAAGCTAAGCAGGGTCGGGCCTGGTTAGTACTTGGATGGGAGACCTCCTCGGAAGGCCAGGTTGCTGTAAGTAGTGACGGGAAATTGTAAAAAAATTGAAAACAATAAAAAGATAAAAAAAAAAAAAAGGCACACCCGATCTCGTCTGATCTCGGAAGCTAAGCAGGGTCGGGCCTGGTTAGTCCTTGGATGGGTGACCGCCTGGGAATACCAGGTGCTGTAAGCATTATGCTTTTTCAACTCGAGCTCATTGGATGCAATGGCCTACCGTGCGCTGATCTTTAGCGCTCACTGCTTTGGAGAATTTAAGCAACATACAGACTCTGACGACGTCTCCTCAAACTCTATTTGTGAAACATGTGGACAGTGTAGTGACGTAACAGAGAGCTGCAATGACGGCGGTCCACCTTAGTCCATCCCTGGTTTTGCAACGCTACGTTTCTTCAAAAGATCACGCAGACGATGACGCCCAAGCAGTGTAATGCATTGCGTTCAAATATGTAACTCTGAGTCTGGAATAACGTATTCATTCATTCATTATGGATCTAATCATTGTTTCTGTACAAGTCCCGTCTCTGGCCACGGCAGCGCTCTCACTCCTTACGTCCTCCTCCTGTATAAAGGCTAATATGGTCAAGTCTATAATTGCTTACGGCCATACCACCTTAGGGACGCCCGAACTCGTCTGATCTCGGAAGCTAAGCAGGGTAGGGCATGGTTAGTACTTGGATGGGTGACCGCCTGGGAATACCAGGTGCTGTAAGCATTATACTTTTTCAAATCGAGCTCATTGGATGCAATGGCCTACCGTGCGCTGATCTTTAGCGCCCACTGTTTTGGAGAATTTAAGCAACATACAGACTCTGACGAAGTCTCCTCAAACTCTATTTGTGAAACATGTGTACAGTGTAGTGACGCTGCTAGCAGGGAGCAGCAGAGAGCTGCAATGACGGCGGTCCACTTTAGTCCATCCCAGGTTTTGCAACGCTACGTTTCTTCAAAAGATCACGCAAACGATGACGCCCAAGCAGTGTAATGCATTGCGTTCAAATATGTAACTCTGAGTCTGGAATAACGTATTCATTCAATCATTATGGATCTAATCATTGTTTCTGTACAAGTCCCGTCTCTGGCCACGGCAGCGCTCTCACTCCTTACGTCCTCCTCCTGTATAAAAGCTAATATGTTCAAGTCTATAATTACTTACGGCCATACCACCTTAAAAAACTTTAATTTGAAAATTTTGAAAGTCATGGATGTCATTGCACCTTACAAGGTTAAAACGATTTCTGGAAAGCAAAAGGCACCCTGGAGAAAAGCTGCTTCTGTAACAGCACAGAAAAAATAATGCAGGAAGGTTGAACGCATCTGGCGTAAAACAAAACTTCATATTCACCATGATATCTACAAAGAGAGCCTCCGTGCCTACAATTCAGACTTAAAAAGTGCTAGAGAAACATTTTTCTCCAATATCATTAAATCCAATAATAATAATGCAAAAACCCTATTTGCAACTGTTGACAGACTGACCAACCCCCCAACACAAATTCCACCTGATCTCCATTCCACGCAGAAATGCAATGAGTTTGCAGCTTTTTATACTGATAAAATTGAAGGCATCAGACGCGCCATCAATATCTCCACTTCAAATAAAAATGTTGGACTACCACCCTGTTCAGGCAAAAGTAACGTGGCAGGGATGGCATGCTTTAATGTTATTGACTCTAAAACTCTTGTGGAAACTGTTACACAACTAAAGCCATCCACCTGTTGCCTTGATTCTTTACCTACCAACCTCTTTAAGAATGTTTTTGACTGCCTAGCAATAGACATACTGCAGATAGTTAACAACTCTCTCCAGTCATGCAACTTCCCAAAAGCCCTGAAAATTGCAGTTATTAAACCCCTTTTAAAAAAGTGGAGCCTAGATACCTCTATTATTAACAACTACAGACCAATATAAAATCTGCCCTTCATAAGTAAAATCATTGAGAAAGTTGTCCTCCAGCAACTTAATCACTTCCTGGCATCAACTGGTTGTTATGACACCTTCCAATCAGGATTTCGACCCCTGCACAGCACTGAGACCGCCCTCATTAAAGTTGTAAACGACATCCGTCTTAACACAGACTCTGGCAAAACCTCAATACTAATGCTACTAGACCTCAGTGCTGCATTCAACACTGTAGACCATACAATACTTTTGGACAGGTTAGAAAACTGGGTGGGGCTTTCAGGCACAGTCTTAAATTGGTTCAGATCCTACCTACAAAGTAGGAACTACTTTGTTTCCATCGGCGAATTTGTATCAGAATCAACCAACGTGATGTGTGGAGTACCACAAGGTTCGATCTTAGGACCCTCTTTATTCAACATCTACATGCTCCCACTAGGGCAAATCATGCATAATAAAAATATTGACCATCATTGCTATGCTGATGACACGCAAATCTATGTATCGCTATCACCAAATGACTATCGGCCCATAGATCTGCTGTGCCAGTGCATTGAGCAAGTGAAAGACTGGATGTGCCGAAATTTCCTTCGGCTAAATGAGGATAAAACAGAGATAATTGTATTTGGTGCTAAAACGGAAAGGCTTAAAGTAACCCAACACCTTCACTCTCTGTCCCTGAAAACCTCAATCAAAGCCAGAAACCTAGGGGTTATCATGGATTCTGATTTACATTTCGAAAGTCACATCAAATCAGTTACAAAATCTGCATATTATCACCTTAAAAATGTAGCAAGACTTGGAGGGCTCATGTCCACCGAAGACTTACAAAAACTTGTACATGCCTTTATCACTAGTAAGCTTGATTACTGCAATGGTCTCCTTACAGGTCTCCCAAAACAAACTCTAAGGAAGCTTCAGCTTGTTCAGAATGCTGCTGCTAGAGTTTTAACAAAGACCAAAAAATTTGAACATATTACACCAATTCTTAAATCGTTACATTGGCTTCCTGTAGGTCAGAGAATTGATTTTAAAATCATGTTGCTAACCTATAAATCCCTACATGGTTTAGGCCCAAAATATTTAACTGATATGCTTCCACTACATAAGCCTTCTAGAACACTAAGATCTTCTGAGACCAATCTGTTAATTATCCCCAGAGTAAACACGAAACATGGGAAAGCAGGATTTAGTTACTATGCAACAAATAGCTGGAATAAACTCCCTGAGGATTTAAGACTTGCCCCAACTCTGAGCACCTTCAAAACAAGATTGAAGACTTTTATGTTTGCTTTAGCTCTCTGCTAAATCTTAAATACTTTACCTTTATTTTACTAAAATGCCTTTTTAACTTTCGCTTTATTTTCTATTTTTACCAGAAAAATACATGACATTTGCTGAGTAATGAAGTTGTGTCATTAAGAGCTTGACGAAGTGAAAACCTGTATTAGTGATTAAGTGCTTAATCACTGAATATACGCCATATGAAACTCTTTTGAATTTGTTTGTTGTTTGCCTTTGGTTCTGGGCTAGAGTCCTAGAATAATCACTGAATATTTGTTTGTTGTTTGCCTTTGGTTCTGGGCTAGAGTCCTAGAATATTGTAATAGATTGTCCTTAAGGTCGGGTTGTGGTCCCGACTTGGGTTCCAGAGAGTCTGTTGATCTGATCTTAAATAACTTTCAATTTAATTTTCACACTTTCTTAAATACATTGCACTTTCAATTTTACTTACTAAAAAGCCTTTTTAACTTTCTATTTTACTCATTTCTTTGCATATGTTTTCTTTTACTTATAGATTATTTTATTTTATTGTATAACAATGTTTATATGTGAAGCACTTTGAGTCTGCCTTGTGTATGAAAAGTGCTATATAAATAAAGTTGCCTTGCCTTGCCTATACTGTGTCTACGGCTGAACCCTTTTTTGTCTCAGTAATACTCAGGACTACTATCAGTACGGGGGCGGGGGTGGGGCGCCATCCTCCTGGGTGTTAGCAGCCTGCGGCCATGACGTGGCGATGCTATCATTGACACAGATGCAAGTTTGATGCCAGCATATTCCAGTTTCTTAAATTCGGCTGGAAAATCGCAAAGGGAGACATCGGAGCTGGAGTTGTTGTTGTGGCTATGGGAGAGATGAGGCTGGAGGTCATCGTCGATGGGGGAGTGCAGAGGAGGGGGGTGGCCGTTCCTCGCCAAGCCAGCATCAGCGATGGGGGAGGGAACAGTGTTGATGGCGTCGGGCGAGCTGTTGTCTCTCTTCAAGGTCTGTGGGCTGTCTGCTATCTGTGTGTCAGATAGTGGCAGAGTAGTTGTGTGGGGGAGGCTGTAGTCTCGCTTCTTCTCAACCTGTGCTCTGATTGTGGCCTGTGCGTCAGACCAAGGCAAGATTGTGGCCGTGCGTAAAGCGAGAAGAGAAGATTGTCCCTCAACAGTTTTGAGCCTAACCTGTTTGGGTGTAGGCCATCTGCTCTGAAAAGATATTTGCGCCCCCAGAATAAGTTGAAATTGTCAATAAAGTCCCTTCCTCTTTCATTGCAGACTCTGGAAAGCCATGTATTCAGTGCAAGTAGACGACTGAATCTGTTTATTCCCCTGTCAACTGTTGGTATGGGTCCACTGATGGAAGACTTGATGTGTATTTTGTCCAGTGTATCCAATAGATCAGTGTAATCCCTCTCGAAGTTCTGACTGTTCTCTTTGAATATCATTAAATCCTGCATGCACAATAATCTGTGAGATTTTGGGGTTTTCCAATATGATTTTGGCTAGTTTATGGTTGATGTTGGGAAAAATAACCTGCTGAGTACATCACATGTACATTACAAATATAGCTAACTCCTACCCTAGCCTGATGAGCACATCACATGGCAGACACATTACAATATAGTCAACTCTTGCTCTAACCCAACGAACACATAACACAAACATGATAATATAGTCAGTTCAAGGCCGGAGCCGAAGGCCCCATTTCTCCTCCAGGCAAATGGTAGACACTCAGACAATGCACCAGTCATCCTCAAGAACGGGAGAGCCAAATTAATTTATCACACAGGAGACATTTTGAGAGCTCTCCCCCGTTAGGAGGAACCAAGAGATACACCTGCCCATACCAGGGCCTGAGAACCACATTAAATGATCACACAGGAGACACTTCGGGGGGGCGCTCCCCCGTTTTAATTTATCACACAGGAGACACTTCGAAGCTCTCCCCCGTTAGGAGGAACACAAGAAGATACACATGCATATACTAGGGCCTGAGAGCCAAGGTCAAGCAAAAACACACAGAACCACGCACACCTCAAAAGCACACACCTCATCGAGAGGAGGATACAGCATAAGACTGTATCACACAGGGACTCAGGATCTTCTTCTGAAGCAGACCTTCCACGGAGGCGAAGCTCTGGACGAACCATCAGCGCTGATTAGGGGCTTAGACATATTCGATCTCTCACGCTTTATGACTCTGTATAACCGTTGCCACTTTACTTAATAAATCCAAGGTCCTCGTGCCGACAGACTTTATTACCTCTCCGTCTCATTTCATCTGGTCCAGTAACTAGACAGACCGTTTTTCCCCTCATTGATATCACTAACCATTCCATATGGGAAGATGCATGTTTTGATCTTCTTACCGGTTATATCCTTGATAGTTGAGCCTCCTGTAATCAGAGTGTCTGGTTCATCTGCTTTCTCTGAGATGGGCCCTTGTTGGACGGTGGCAGACACATGCGCAGCCCGCCTCCGTGGCGACTGGTTGTTCCGTCTCTGTCCGCACTCTCCGTCCGGACGCATCTCGGGGCTCAGGGGTGCATCGGTGGCAGGCGCGTTCGTGGACTCTTGAAGTGGCAGGAACCGGTTCTTCAGTGGCAGGGTTGATTTGAGTGACGGGCTAATCCGGCTGATACATGTAACTTTAGCTTAGCATTTGGTGTTGAGTGAACTTGTTGATTCACTTTGGTATGTTGCTTTGGCTTAGCGCCGACTCTGTTCCAGTGAGACGCAGCTGGAACTGTCTCTCTCTTGTCCAGAGCCATAAATGTATAAAAATGGGAATTACATAAAAACGAAAATCTTAAGCAGCTGGTTTTTCTTGTAAATGTATTTACATTCATTCTGGAAACAGAATTTCTCTCACAAATTGACATTAATACATATACCTAACATTTGAGACAAGTATTTTAGCATTAATATACTTCAAAACCATGAAATATAACTATAGCGCCCCCATGCCATGGCTAAGGACATGATCTTCTAATTAACCCAAAAGTTAACTGGGACGCTCCCAAGTTCACATTAAACGGACCACACCCTATATGTGGTAATCTACCCGATTTTATGTTTAGTTGTATTGAGGTGTCTCGTAGAGTATTGTAGAACTAAACCCCTAATGAACAGGAATCACTGGCCTGGTAATTACAATAAAAACACACATAATTTACTATGAAAGATAGGTTTCAGTAAAATAACTTTAGTAAAATCTTTAGTCAATAATGATACTGCAATGTTAGTGAATACATTTATGTTTCTAAGGGCTATGGGTTATTTCGGATTCCTGGATTAATTAATACCAGTTTGTTGACCATATCACATACACACCTTTGCTTCTCACGTGTGTAACATAATTCACACATTCATACCAACAGGCCACATATGTCCTTGGCGACTAGAGAGGTCTCGTTCCCATCCTAGGGAGGGATCCGGCTCCTAGGGAGGCGTCCGGCCCGTACAAGAAGCCATTCATTCATGTATCAATTCTACAGATACGAGCGGCCCAGGTGTTCGACGAACTCAGAAGTTCAGGGCCACGAAACAAGTTGCAATGCCAACACATAGCCACAAGGGGTCAGCACCTTACCACAAAGCAAGTTGCAATGCCAACACATAGCCACAAGGGAGCAGCATAGAGACACATACAACATCCAGAGAGGCGGGAGTTCAGCGCCAATTAGCCAAAACATAACTAAGTCCACGCCTGCCCAGTATTAAAGTTACAACCCATAACTCAGAGGGCTAGAACGCTCCAGGTAAAGCATCCTTTGGAATGCCCTACTAAGTGTATCTCCACATGTGCATGTACAATTCCCCTCCTTTTGCTTCTATTGCAGCATTCTTCGAAGAAAATAGTCCAATCCCGGGTTGCTTTTAACTGACTATATTTGTTAAAGTAGGCATGTTTCGGTATGGTAACTATGAAGCTTAAGGGAGGGAATTGTATCTAACGCGTGTAGAGGAAAATACCGTGATCTACTTCAAGCCCCCGGTGGCTCTCCGCCGTCTACCTATTGATCTCTGTCCTATTCACTTCAAATCACCCGCTAGAGACCGTCAAGTGGGCGTGGCCTATGTAGTGGGCGTGGCCGGGGTGACGTAATTGCTCCGCCCCTGTCTAAAGGTGCTGCCATCTGTGGCTAAAGTAGTTATTGCAGCTTAAGTGTTCGATTCTGCTTGCTAGTGGCTATGTGAGGGTAATGCAGCTTGTGTGTTCGATCCTGCTTCCTAATGGCTATGTGGGAGCAACTTATGTACTTAAAATACGTAACAATCCCTCCTTGGTCATCTCAGATGACCATACAAGATTTTAAGTCATAAACACCATTTACCACACCGAAAACATAGTCAAAGTATAATAAATCATCAACACCACCGACCGAAGTGGAAAAAACTCCATATTGGAGATAAACCACAACGCGTCCCCATAATACTGAAACGGCATTTGCATTGGTGGGTCTCATAGGTAATACAAGTCATTGTTAATAATACAACAATGAACACATATCCTGGTTATCATACAATCATATGGTTAAAGGGCACATAAACAAAAGTATCCATAGAAATCCAAGCTAATACTTTTGGTTATATGTAACAAGGTCATAACATTTTCGGCATGTGCAAAAGTAAAGTACAAAATTAGTAGTCATATTAGGAATTAAAAAAATTCAAGATTATTGATAGGCTAGCATGGATTTGGGTGGTTCAGGTGATCTTTGTGTATTGGTGTGCTGTTGCATGTGGGTGGTATTGGACATTGTTGTAATCGCAGCCATTGTTTCTTCTGTCGCCATCGGGACCTGTAATTCATGAACCCAAGGCTCGTCCCTACTTGTCAAGGGCTCAGCTCACAGAGAGGTTACTTTCACATCATGGGAGCCTCCTTCAGGTGTTCAATCGTCGTCGTGTCAGCAACAGGAAACCTGTAAACAATGGATCATGCCTTTCCACCTCCCAAACATATTCTCCATCCATCCTGTGAAAGGGTCATTAATGCCGGAGTTCTCTGCCAATTCAAACCTGAGGGATTGTAATCATGCCAGCGCCCTGGCCACCAACCCATCCGGAGCTGTGTTATTGGGGATAAAAGTACAACATGTTGTGCCTATCATCGCATACACCCCTCCTTGCTCTGTCAATAACATATCCATATCTATATATTTACATTTACATTTAGGGCATTTAGCAGACGCTTTTCATAGAACCAAGTGCAAGTACCACAATCGCTAGGCTAATCAATTCCCCGTATTACAGACATGATAGCAGCTGCTGCAGTTGCTACACAGTTAAGTGCTACGATTTAATACAGTACAATACTATTAAGTGCTACAATACAATACAACATATATTCCTTTAACCTTATTCGTGGAAAACTGTACGAACTGTTGCTGATCATGACATATGTAATTTATCCAAACAATATTTTTTCTAATGGTGGACAACCAAAACAGAACCGATTCAAATCCTGCCGTTATTTGATTTCCTCATGTGACTGTTACTCCTTGCTCGGCAGACGTAGTTTGTAGGCTCCGGGTGTGTCTGCATCTGGTTCTGGAACTTTTTGTTTCTATTGTAGAAATACAAACTCATGTACAGCAGTTAGTTGTTCAAAAGCATATTTCCTTTCATTCTAATTGTTTTACAGTATCTACTTTGATTTAATTTCACACTACATCCCTCCTTGCGCATGCTTCAGCCATGCGCATTGAATGACAACCAAACCTAACAACGCCGTAGTGCAACCAAGTTGAAGTTCCTTTCCTTAATCATCTGTATATAAACCAATCTATTGTGAAGAGAAATGAAAACCAGTATACAAAACCAAAGGTCGATATTGGTGGGTCTATGCAGCCGTCTTGACCACACTGTTCTCAAATGCACTAAACCGTAAACGATACATGAGTCAGTATACCTATGTGTCACAAAAAAATATCATACTATGATACACTGACGTTGTATCAAAGCGTTACAGCAGCAGCAGTGGCATTTGAAAGGTGAGCCCACTACTTCTGAATCTAAATTGAGAACCCTAGCATTTAGGTTCCCTTCCCAGCAGATGTATCGCTAATCAATTTCTTATCTATAACCAAAAAGATGTAAAAGGGAAATAACAATGTTAAAATTTGCATGTTCAATATCACTTCTGTGTTAACCGTATCTCATGATAACAGTTACCTTCATCATGCTACCCGATTGTCCTACACTAACTATGTATATTGGATGACCTAATCTTCATTTATTCTACCTATTGCTCGCATTTGATGTTGTCCACACTTTGATTCACTCCTATGTACATCGCATACCACATCAAACGTGCATAAGCCTTATTCTCTGCACAACATCCTATTGCGCTACCTTTTGCATACCACATCAAACGTGCATATGTCTTAGCAAAGTGAAGTAAAGTAAAACCCAGTTTTATCTTTACTTATTTTATAGCTATACGTCCCGGACACGTCCATTACTATTTCCAAAAGTTTTTTTAGCTATGCAGGTCCCAGACCTAACTATACCATTACTTGAACAGTATTTATTATTATAATTATCTAGTTTTTGTTGGTCAACATCAAATCGATACATTAATTCAACCTTGTATTCCTGACTTACTTGATTTCTCCCCGTGTGAGCCCGTGATTGCCAACTCTCCCGGAGCCTCCCCATGAGCTCCACCGTCACCACTCCCTGTGTGAGCCCGTGATTGCCAACTCTCCCGGAGCCTCCCTATGAGCTCCACCGTCACCACTCCAGAACCCGCAGGAACGATTAGTCGGTTGACGCGCGGCTCGGAGGCTCCCAAGGAGTGCCACAATCCTATGTCTGACACCTGGTGCAGTTGACGTGTGGCTCGGGGATTCCCATTCCCATTCCCATTTTGAGCTAGGTCAATCAAAACCGTCTAAACTAGGTAGAATAAAGAGTCATCCAAACTTACTGCAATTATGCACATCTGGGTATTAAATATATGGTGATATTCTATAAACAAAACAAAAACTGAACCTAAAAGAAAAATTCAGAAGTTATCGGTTGAAACTAATGTTATTGTAATTGAACTACAGCAGTTGAGCTAACTCCCCCCTTGTGCACCGGTTAAAACCATGTGCATCATTTATTAATTCAACATATTATTTTAGCAGTTGAACCCCGTGTCTATTTGAACCATCCTGGTTCTCTAATATCAATGTGCATGACACAACCAATGTCTATTGCACTCCTGTTTTGATACACAAAACTCATGAAAACAGACAGAAGGGCCCAGCAACCTTGAAAAACATTATGTCTGTGAGTGTTAGGCATTCGTTACTGCACATACTGCCATTTCCTGAAGAGAGAGAGAGAGAATATTAAGATCAATGCACAGAAGTAAAATGATGAGTGTTGGGCAACCTGCAGTGCTTGTGTTTCCACTTCCTGAAGAGAAAGGAGAATATTTGTAGTAATGTAAACAATTAAAATGATGAATGTCGGGCGTCCGTCACTGCTCGGGTTGCCAAGGCCTGAAGAGAAAGAAGAAATTTAGTACAAATGTAAACATTTACAGATCGTTTAAACTATTAATGTTGGTGAATCAAAAAACAGTGATTACAACCTACACAAATACTTGCGTGTTCTCCCGATATTAACAAGGGACTGGCTTCCCGTATTTCAGCACCTAGACACACACAGACCCTCAAATATACTAAATTTACATTCTGGTCCCAACACGTGACCAGGTGTTTGGGGTGGGAGGGAGCAAGGGGAAGAATGAACAATAAGAAAAGAACTTCAATTTAACTAACAATAGAAAGGCGAGTGGCCTTCTTCTTTCAGCAATATGAATAAGGAAGTGAGGGGAAGAGAGTGTTTGAAAGTAGATTCACGAAGGGGGTGCGGAGGGAGGGGAGGGGGGTGATGGACGGGATCTGAAGAGGGAGATGAAAGGGGTTCAAGGGGAGGGAGGCATTAGAGGGGTAGATTACGAGGGGGGAGAGGTGGGGTGGGGGGGGGGTTCTCGGGTGTAGGGGGCCTGGAGGGGGGGTGGTTGGGACTTTACGAGCGTAGGGGGTCAAGGGGTACTCGTGCCTTAATAATTCATCGTCTTTAATAACAAAATTTGAACAACACCTGCCGTCTGACCACTAGCTGTTTGAAACCCACCAACACAAGCAACCTCCACCTCCTTGCTGGCATTGCCCCTTCTGATATTAGACGGAAAGTTACCAGCCGAGTCGAGAAAACAAAATCTGCAATCGATGAACGCCATCTCCTCCATGGATGCCATCCTCCGGCCCAACGGCTAAAGTCAAGAAGAAGCTTTCTCAGCCATGTCCAGCCCCTAACAAAGTCTCGGGAAGAAACCAGAATCCAACTCTGGATGGAAAAACTTGAGAATGACCCACCTCCAACTGGCATGGGAATACCCCCCACTGAAAAACTACCCCCTGGTGCAGATGCATCATGGACCCAATGGAAAACGCTAAACCGCCTCAGAACAAGAACAGGACGATCCAAAGATGCTCTGGTCAGATGGGGCTACAAGACTGGCCCAACCACCTATGAATGTGGAGAAGCAGACCACACAATGGAGCACTGCCTTGTCTGCACTCTACTACCCAACCCCTGCAGCCCAAAAGACCTTGCCGTTTTCAACAACAATGCAAAGGACTGTGTAATGAAATGGGAAACTATCATATAAACGCTTCAGTGAAACGAAAAGAAGAATAAGAAAATACCAACAGACTTGAATGAAAAATGTAAGCATACAGTCTAGGGTGGTATTAGCAGATCAGCAGATAAGATAGTATCCACTCCGATCGTCCGCTATGGAGCTACTGCTTATGTACACAGACCGTGCCGGCCTCAGGAAAGTGAAAGATAACTCTTGTTAATATACTATTTTGGCCCGATCTATACAGAGACCGATAGTGGAGGACTTCACCTCTCAACCAGTACCAAGAACGATCGTTAACGACGAGTACTCAAAACAACTCAAGTGTGGGGCATGAAAGAAGGGGGGAGGGAGGGAGGGAGTTCTGCAACCGTTCATCTACACGTTTTGTTATGCTTTTTAAGTCGAGGTCTAGGCCTCTGGAGCAGCACGACCGGACGGTGGCTAAAACAAACTTACACCTAAATGTTCTTATAAGTAATCCTATTGCAGATCTAATCTTTAAGACAATGGGTTCTATTTACCTCAGACGTGTGTGGCCTGTGGAAGTTGTTTAAGCGTCGCGCCTGCCGGGATTCTCGGGACTTTCTTCCAAACGTCTTTGCAGCATTCTTCAAAGAAAATAGTCCAATCCCGGGTTGCTTTTAACTGACTTTATTTGTTAAAGTAGGCATGTTTCGGTATGGTAACTATGAAGCTTAAGGGAGGGAATTGTATCTAACGCGTGGAGAGGAAAATACCGTGATCTACTTCAAGCCCCCGGTGGCTCTTCGCCGTCTACCTATTGATCTCTGTCCTCTTCACTTCGAATCACCCGCTAGAGACCGTCAAGTGGGCGTGGCCGGGATGACGTTATGGCTCCGCCCCTGTCTAAAGGTGCTGCCATCTGTGGCTAAAGTAGTTATTGCAGCTTAAAGCCGCGAACACACCAAGCGCGTACCTCGCGTACCGTGTACGCGCGTAACGCAGCTAAAATGTTGCTTGACCATTTTGTGTCAAAAATGGTCAGATACGCGCGTAACGCGCGTAGATGAGACCGCCCAAAACTCCCCCCCCCCCCACCCTGTGGCTGCGCTGGATTTAGGAGTCCGAGGAAGGAAACCCAAACGCCGCCGTGTTTGGGTGGATGATAGAGCTTGGATCGGGTTAGATTAAATAATCTCGGATATAAATAACAATAATCGGGTTCAATAACTTCACATGGTGTGTCTGGTGTGTTTCCAGCATTCGTAGTGTTGATCAGCAGAGAAATAGTCCGCCAAGACGTTGAGGTTGCTTAGCAATCAGAGACTCTGTCCATGCAAGTGAACGGAGCGTTCACTCTTCGTCATAACTATCAAACCAAACATCCTTCACATTCACCGAGCGAACCTTATGAAAGTAAAATGCACATTTCTCGCTAGAAATGTTTCCATAAACGCATTTAATGGCGTAACTATGTTACTATTTCCACCCAGAATAAAGAAAGTTGCCGGCCGTGGCTGCCATGGACATGGCTGCGCTGGAGTCCGAGGTAGGAAACCCAAACGCCGCCGTGTTTGGGTGATAGAGCTTAGATCGGGTTAGATTAAATAATCTCGGATATAAATAACAATAATCGGCTCAAATAACTTCACATGGTGTGTCTGGTGTGTTTCCAGCATTCGTAGTGTTGATCAGCAGATATATAGTCCGCCAAGACGTTGAGGTTGCTTAGTAACCAGAGACTCTGTCCATGCAAGTGAACGGAGCGTTCCCTCTTCATCATAACTATCAAACCAAACATCCTTCACATTCACCGAGCGAACATTATGAAAGTAAAATGCACATTTCTCGCTAAAAATGTTTCCATAAAAGCATTTAATGGCGTAACTATGTTACTATTTCCACACAGAATAAAGAAAGATGTCGGCCGTATGCTTCTGTCCAAGCTCACTACTCTCTGCCAGTGACGTCGGGTCAAGCTCAACGCTGATTGGCTATTGCGGCGCGTATGAGCGTAAGAAGTTCAATTTTTTGAACTCCTCGTACGCGCGTACGCGCCTCATACGCGCCTAACGCGAGTAAAATGTTGCTTATACGCGTGTAACGCGTGCACGCGTCTCATACGCGCGTAAACCAATGGTTCCCTATGGAAAAATTGCCGATTTTATACGCGTGATACGCGGGTAACGCTTTTGGTGTGGCCGTACCTTTAGTGTTCGATCCTGCTTCCTAGTGGCTATGTGAGGGTAATGCAGCTTGTGTGTTCGATCCTGATTCCTAATGGCTATGTGGGAGCAGCTTATCGTCGCTGTCCGATGAAAACTGCGTATGTCCAAAACGGTTACTTTTCAGGAAATGAAAAAAACACCCTAATTTCAAAGCAGTTGAAGGTAGCGTTGTCATACTTGGTACGTCATCTTTAAATGTAGTCGTAATATTGACAGTGTGATGGTATAGTTCACATTTTACCAAAATCAAGTTTAAATGGACATACGTTCATATTTCAGTAACGGTGGTCGATACGCGTTCTTCCGATCATGAATGGGCAAGTCGCGTTTCATACTGACAGATGAATAGGCTACGCTAAGTTTATTAAATAGCCTACGTCCAACCTAAGCCTATTTAATAAACTGAGCATAGATTATTAATCTTGTCAGTATGAATATCAGTGTACTGATTCATTGTCCCTTCATAATTATGTCTCCTGCTAACTATGAAGCAATAATGAATCAGTACACTAACAAGCTATACCGAGGTTGTAACGTCCACTCCTTGACCTACGTCTCAGGCGACAAGGGGAAAACTTTTTCTAGCGATAAAGTTAGGCCTACTGTAAAGGAAAGCTACTGTCTCACCAGGCTATCATCAAAATAATATTTATTTGGCACTGTATTGCAGAAAAGAAAAGCAAAAATGAAGCTGCCATTTCACTAAAAAAACACAGACACACGCGCTACCGCTCGCTCTCCTCGCTCGTCCACTCACTCGCTGACGTCAATCACACACACACATACGCACACTGCCATTCTCGCGCACACACATACGCTACTCGAAACATTATGCCTCGTTATGAAGGCCAGAATGAAGCGGCCACTGATTGTTGAAAGGATGGGTACTTTATTCTACCTGAATCGTTCGCTTCTTCACTAGCGTGTCTAGTGACTTCATTCTGACCTATAAGCAGACCAACTGCCGGTCATATCACACAAAACAATAGAGACAGGGATCACACAGGCAATCTTTTTCGCGCTTGGCCCACTCTGGATAAATGTCGTTCATGTCGCATATGAGGACTTTGTCGGCTGTGGAGAAATGAAATCCTCCGTATCCACGGAGAACTGTCATCACAGAGAGGGCATCTCGTCGCAAATTTACGGCATCAATAAGAGGGGGCGGTGTCAGCAGATTATTATTTAGACAAATTAGCAAATTTCAATCTGACAATTTTACCAGAGAGTTAGAAAGTGCATATCGCGCTTCTGCCTTCTCACACCACGAGACAGGTTCGTGGCTTTGAGTGTAGTGATTTCGGTTTCGATACGCGTTACTGCCGTATTTAGCCTACTTAATTTACGTTCGTCAGTCAGGTTCACAATAAAAAATATTCTGTGAAAATTACTTCATATTATATTGCAACTAGAATAAACTTGAGAACAGTTGACAAAAATACGAAATACCTTAACTTCAAAGTGTTATTCGGCTACCCGATGATGCGCTTCCAGAGACGCTAATGAGATGACTCCACAGGGCGGGAGATACGCGGCGTGATTGACAGCTTTGACACCAAATGGATATACTTGAAAATCAGATGACGTGTTTCACAACTTTTCATTGGTCAATTAGGTTCATGACGCATACTGTATACGGAAATGAACCTGGACATTCTATCATCGTAAAATCTCAAAATCGGCAAAAATGGACATCCGCGGTTTTCATCGGACAGCAACGATATGTACTTAAAATACGTAACACTTCATAGTATGCTAGTCCAAACCTTTGCTAAATAAAGTGAGTTAAAGCGATCCTGACTCTGCAGACTTTTTCCAAAAGAACACGGCACGTGTTGCTTCAGTGTAACAAGGGACAACTGTGTGGTCACAGATTTTGAGGACGGAAACAGCATTTCTGTGCCAACAGATCTCACATTGCACACTGTCTGTGTTGCACTGGACAGTGTATATGGAGGGTCTGTTTGACATCCCGTGTCCCTGCGTGTTACACCGGTCAGGCTCTGCTGTGATGTACTCTATTAAAAAGACAAATTGTACTTTAGTTCTCAAACATGGTGTGTTTGCTTTTAAAAACCCTTTGGTCCTTACACACTCTGCAACATTTTTTTATTTTTATTTAGCCTTTATTTAACCAGGTTAGTCAATAATTATGCTCAATAAGCAAGTTTGATGACAATTAGTATTTTGCATGCACACATGCATGCAGGTTAAGTCTTTGGAGGCTGGAATTACTCTCCTCTATCAGCTCCATTGTGTTCAATTAGCATACTACATACACTGAATAGCTTGTAATTAGCATGCATGCATGCATGCTGGTGACACATTTGGGGGTAAGTCACATACTGAGATGGACCACAACACTCCTGTCTATCTTATTTATTTGGTACAAACACGGTTAAAAAAATCACTGCATTGAGGAGTGCATAATCACGGTGCACAGCAGACAAATGTAGCTACTTGTAGTCTATATGTACTCTATCCACGGACACTTTTATCCGAATGACGCATAATAAACACAAGTCGGACAGTTGATAAAATGTTACTTACAACTTGAGCTTCTGACTCTTCAACACGGCTGAGGATTGTTGGAACAGAGCCATCAGTGAGCACCAGCTGAGTTGCTAATCCAACCGTGCATTGGCCTAGGTTTGTGAAAGAGTCCGGTAGGAAGTGCTGTTGACAAACCAGCAGGTTATTCAGTTGTTGGCCGGGAATCAGCAGATCTACCCACTTTTGCCTGGTACTTGGGTCTTTCGGAAAACGAAATAAATTAAATAAGTTTCCCTCACAACCAAAAAAATATTTTATGGGAGGAGAAGGCATTGTTCCACAAACGTGCAAAGCTACACTGTGAAGTGAAAAGTGTGGACTTGGAGCGCGCGCGGGCACATTTGACCAGGCATATGGGGGCGCGGCAGGAGTACGTCTACGTAGATGTTTCCCGGAAATGTGAACAAGTGAATCGCAAAAGTTGATCCGAGTGTTTAGCGCTCTGCACAGCCACCCCAGACTGTCAGCAGGGAATACGTCGAAATGCATGTACGTCATCATTTGACACTTTAGTATGGTTAAACATGACTATCAATCATTATAACAACGTTTATAGGTCATAAAAGTCGAAAAAGCATAATAGGTCCCCTTTAACAATAGGTTCTCCGGGGCTGCAGCTGGATACTATTGACATAGCCACCAGGAAGGAGGATCGAATCGAACACGCAAGCTGCAATAACTACTCCAGCCACAGATTGCGGCACCTTTAGACAAGTGAGGAGGGCGGAGCCAATACGCCCGCAGGCCACGCCCACTTCGCATAGGCCACGCCTACTTGATACTAACCAGAGCGGGAGTCTGATTTGAGCTCAGAATCAGTCAGACCCTTGAAGTAGCTCGATGGTATTTTTCTCCACGCGTGTTAGATACAATTCCCTCCATTTTGCTTCATAGTTACATACCGAAATACATTGACAGATAGAGTGAGTTAAAAGGATATACTATCTATGGAACACATATGTATCGTTTCAGGGATACAATGCCTTTTCCACCAAGCACATAAGGTGTTAATGGGAACATGTCAGACAGCTCTGAAGGCTCTAGCACTTTCACAGTGCTTGTTTTCTCAAGGATGAAGCTCCTGAGATGTTCAACCGACCAAGCAATCAAGCTTTTCACAATGAATAGAAGTGTGCCCTTCACAACAACTATTTGGATTAACTCCAAAATCGGTGAGACCACCTGTTGATCCATTAGTCAGAACCATTCCAACTGCATACTTTATGCCAATGTACACCTCATTGTTGGCTATTTGGATATGCATATCAGTGGGGAATTTATCTTGTAGTGCTTTCTGGATCTCTTCTCTTAGCACAGCAACATCTACTATAGATCAAATCAAATCAAAATCAAATCAAATCAAATTTATTGTCATTTTGTTGATTGAACAACAAAACGAGAAGGCGTTTCTCACGGATCAAGATCAAACATACATTTCAAACAAACAAACAAACGTCCCAATGATTAATAAATAAATAAATAATAAATAAAGTCCAGTGAGAAGATCTGGGACGCTGGTGCATTGAGCATCCTGACAGTTTGAGGTAGGAAGCTGTTCCGCATCCTGGTGGTGGAGCATCTTAAGCTGCGGTGTGTGGCCTGCAACACAGGTCTCACAACACTGGGATCATGTTGGTTGTATGCTATCAGCTGATGCTTCATAGCCATTGATAGAAGAATGTTTAAAAAGCTATGATTGTGCCGGACAATACGCTTAAAAAGGCTATGTTTAGCCTGTTACGTATTTTAAGCACAAAAGCTGTCCACACATAGCCACTAGGAAGCAGGATCGAACACACCAGCTGCATTACCCCCACATCGTAGAACTAGAGTTATAATATCATAACTATCGAACGATAGTTATGATATTATAACTCTAGTTCTACGATTGTAGGCGTACCCGTCTAGGCTTCGCCATATGGGCTTGTCCTGTGTGCGTGCTTGCGCGCACTGAACATTTGAACTGTACCAATCAACGTGGGCACTGCCCACATTTCCCACGGCACCGTGTATATAAGGCGGCGCATATCGCAGCCCATCCTCCACGCTATTCTTTCAACATTTGGAGGGTACAGCAGGTGGGAAACTAGACAGCTACGCCTACAATCGTTCTATTTCATGCATTGTAGGTTATGACGTCTAGGTTTCGCCTCATGGGCTAAGGCAGGGGTGTCCAAACAGGGATGGCCACCACTACATTCCCCTCATCTAGATGTTTATTTTTATAAGTAATCAACAAGTTGTTTAGCAACATTTTTCTCAAAATCTTTTGAGGGTGCAGGTAACATAGAAATTGGCAGAAAATTAGAGACCTGGGGGGTATAGCCCAAACCTCGCTGAACATACCCAGGCTTCCTTGGGAAAGCCTGGCTCGACAGACGCAACTCGCAATCAGAGTTAAATGGTACCACAATGCTAACTTTAGATTAAATTAGTTGAACCAGGTTTTCCACTTTAGGTTCAATGCGCGTTCACACAAAAGGGGCGTTTATCGCGTCATTTGACTCACCCTTTTGAAAAATGTATCGAGCGAGAGCGGTGTATTTCACCCAAGGCGAGCAGTGTGTTATTATGAACTCCTACGAGGAATTCAAAGTTCAAATCACAGCCAAGGGGAACACCGTTGCCCATAATATGGCTAGGGTGCTGGCAAAAAATAGCCGACCGTGTTAATTCGTAAGTGAAAAGATTCTGCATATTGTCTAAAGAATATCATGTAGCTATCATCATGCCATTTACCCCCATAGATGTCGTGCCAGCACGCTCCTACGAACATGGGGCCAAGTCAAAAATAAATATAAAAATATTATTCAATGTGGTAAGTTGTAAGCATCCATTTGAATAATTTCAGGTGAATCTAGCCTATGATTTGCAATGGCCTAGGCTCCAACCTTTAATCTCATGTTGATTACTTGTAGCAAATAAAAAGAAAACCCAAATTAATACGACTGGGAGGGGGACTTCTCCACCGCCCTTCACCACTTCGGAGGAGCTGGCTCTCGCCAATTAATAACGAAGGTCGGCCGATGATGGTAGGAGTGGAAGGGGGGATGTCCTCTGAACCCACTGCCTCGACATCCAAGGCATTTGAAATGAGAATGTATTCATGTATTGGCAATGGACATAAATAATTGTCTTGCTAATCAAATGTGAAATGATTAAGTGTAAATTAATGGTGTCATTTTTAGTTGAAGGTACAAACATTATTTTGGAGGAGCCGCCGACAATCAATCTCCAATCAGAGGTATATAAGTATCAAAGCAAAGTGTCACGTATCTTCTAAATGTTTAATCTTTGGAAAGAATGTCTAGGTTTCCCTAGATTCTTGCAGGAGACTCTGTCGGCCTGTGACTCCAGGTCGACTATGGAGGAGATTTTTCTTAACAATTCTCCCAGCTATAATATGAATTTGGAGAATAAAAAATGCCTAGGCCTAATTGTGTCACTGACATAGCGGTTATGTAAGGGATAATGGAACTTGAAACACAGACACACTGCGCAACAGTAAGTGCACGGCTTCTTTGTGTAGCATTACCTACATACGGGCCAACAAGGACGATCAAATAACGAATACCCTCTGATGAGAACCTGAATCTCTAAAGAATATCGTCAGACAATGCCAGGGGATCGGTTCTGTCTCTCCAGAGAGACGCCTGTACGAATAGTGCGCAGAGGTCCACGGGAACAACCAAAAATGGCGACGCCATTGTCGGAGGAGGGGCTAGGAAGCTGCGAACACCCCGATTTAAGTAGCCGATCTCCAGGTAGACTAAGCTGAAAAGCTGCTCCCGACCAGGTTTGGTTGCGAGCATAAGTCACCATGGTGATACAGCGACGCTTAAAGATATTTAAGTGGTACAGCTAACCCAGGCTTTCAGCTCAACATATCTCGCTAACCCTCTAATCGAGCTTCGTAGTACAGGCCCCAGGTCCGCTGAACCAGACTTGTGAATGGAAGTTATAATTGCCTTTTTCCGGGGCACAGGAAATTCATTACTTCTGATGGAGCAGTTGACAACATGAGTCACTGGCACTTGAACAACAGAACTGTGTTTAATAATTTAAGAATCCTATCCAAAATAATCCTTGGCCTTAGCCGTAACTCCATTATATCTTTACCAATCTCGCTTTGATATAAATCTTTAATATGTTTGTATTTTAAGCACATAAGCTGCCCCCACATAGCCATTAGGAAGCAGGACCGAACATATAAGCCGTAAATACTGTACATAGCCACAAGGGGAGCAGGACCTTACTGAAGGATGCAATAGCCATCCACAGAAGGCAGCACCTCAGACAGGTGAGGAAGCCGAGGCTAATACGTCACATAGGCCACGCCCACTTCACATAGGCCACGCCCACTTGACGGGCAATAGCGCGTGATTCAGTTGGAGAGGCCAGAGATCAATAGGTAACCGCGGAGTGAACCGGGCTTAAGCCCGGGGCTCATTGCTTTCCCCTTTTGAGTCAGCAATTAGTTGCATAAAGTAACAGGTTTTTGCCATACGCAACTTGGGTGGGACGATTCACGGCAGAGGCAGCCACTTATTTCACATAGCCATATTATGGGCAACCGTGTTCCCCTTGGCTGTGATTTGAACTTTGAATTCCTTGTAGGAGTTCATAATAATACACTGCTCGCCTTGGATGAAATACACCGCTCTCGCGCGATTTATTTTGCATAAGGGTGAGTCAAATGATGCGAGAAATGCCCCTTTTAGGTGAACGCGCATTGAACCTAAAGCGGAAAACCTGGTTCAACTAATTGAATCTAAAGTGAGCGTTGTGGTACCATTTAACTCTGATTGCGAGTTGCGGCTCTGTCGAGCCAGGTTTTCCCAAGAAAGCCTGGGTATGTTCAGCGAGGTTCGTGGTATACCCCCCTGATTCATTCATTCACACATACTGTGGCAACCCGGCTCGGGGACTGGACCGCTTCCTCGAACAGCACACGATTCTCTTTAGTTCTTAAGCCACAAGACCCTTTTAATAATACAAAACAAGGATCTTTTACTTAAAATAACAAAAAGATAATTGGCGGGATCCACTGCCTGGTTCCAACGGCTGGTCTCTCCTCACACCCAAGCCAAGAGGGCCCTGAATGCGCCTTCGAGCATGCTGTTTCAGGCCACGTTTATACGTAGCAGGGTATTTATAGAAACGAATATTCCCCCCCCCCCCTTTGTTTTCCAAAATAACACATTGTTTTCAAAAAAGTTGTCGTTTACATCAAAACGCATAAATACGCCGTCGAGCGCCATTATAACTATGCCAAACCTATGGGCGGTGTCACGTTAAAATTGTACCGGGGGTGAAAATTGTACCGGCCTACGTCATCCATACTAATCCATTCCAAACCTGCCTGGCAACAGACGATCGTGTCGAATGACGTTGAAGGTTCTTGAACATTCGCGAACTCGTTCATTGAGCGCGACAAGACAGATAACACTTATTTTACGAATTACATTTATTAGCGTTCCTAACTTTATATTTCTATTGTATTGCATTGTATTTATCTATTTCCCTACACAGTAATAGCTAAATGTTATGGGGATAACGTGAATAATAATAATAAAAAACATTTACCAGTTAGTAAATGCCTGCTTATCTATCTATCTATCTATCTATCTATCTATCTATCTATCTATCTATCTATCTATCTATCTATCTATCTATCTATCTATCTATCTATCTATCTATCTATCTATCACCTATGATCTATTCTCTAAATTTAATTAAGGAAATTAAATTAACACAAGCTAGCTAGACTATGATGCACATTAAACACTCAGTTTACTAGCTAAATTCGATTAAACAATTAAATGCAATACAAATATAAAGTAAAAACAAGTGTTATCTAGCGATCCGTTATCTGTATTATATTATTTCGTCTTCGGCAACATGAGCGCGAATGAAACCTGCCTGGCAACGGACAACCCCTTACGTAATCTGTTGTCCGTTGCCTGGCAACGGACAATTTATGATTTAGGCCGGTACAATTTTCACCCCCGGTACAATTTTAACGTGACAGAGGCAGTGTAGGGAGAAGGATAAAGACATGCAAGCCAATATGAATCCTCAGAATCAACAACAATGAATAATGCGAGCGTCTTCCTGTAACAAACAAACTAAACATAGGGTGCTCATATGACGTTAAGCATTTCCTGGCGCATAATGTGACGCTTCAGAACCTAAAACCCTGTTTCTCCCTGTTGACACGACAACACATAACCAGCGTTTTCAGAAATCCCCACTTTGGCCGGAGTTTTTAGAAATGATCGTCTTCTGTGATAAAAATGGCGTTTTCGTGTAAATGAGAGGCCAAACCGCGTGGAAATATCTGCGTTTTCCCTTTGTGTAAACGGGGCCTAAGGTCTGCTCTCTCACTGGCCCTCAGGTGCTCTGCATCAAGTTGATTGGCAAGGCCTGGGTTGCCACAATACCTACTATCTAGAGTGCTATGAACACATAAGTAAATTACATAAATTACAATTATATACGTTCACAAATTCCCTTCCTTGGTCTGTTATAATTCTGTCAACAAGACCGAAGTCGAGGAGAATGTTTCCAATATTTCTGGACACCTCAACGGCTGTTTTGGTGCACGGGTTTTGCCATAACCCACTTAGTAAAAAGGTCTGTTGCTGTCAGAATAAATCTGCAACATAAAATGCATGCTATAAATGTAGTAATAATCGTTAATAGACATTCCATCCCTAGTTTTCCTTTAGACCAAATCTTTTGCAATGACTATCTTTAAATGTGGTTATACATACATCAGCCATGCATAAGAGCTACCTTTTGCCCTTTGCGGTATTGGGAAGCGGACCAATTAGGTCAACCCCAAGGACACTCGATGCCTTGCTAACATCAATTGAATGAAGGACAGGTGCCACAGTCTTCATCACCTCATGACGCTGACAGCAGGGACATTCATCAACCTTTAAAGCAGTCAAGTAAAGTTCCATCAAGATCTACTCATGAGCAGTGTTCGGAGTAACGCCTTACAAAAGTAATGTGATTACTGTAATGTATTACTTTTTGCGGCAATGTAAGGCATTACAAAAGGTAATATTTTTCTCTGTACAAATCTCAGTAACAATGCATTTGTAATCCGAAATTAACTGGTGTTAATGTTCAATGGTGACACTGACAAAAAATCCAACTTCCAAATCAACACATGTTCAATACTGAGACTAATTCTTTAGTAAACAAATAAACTAAACTATAAACGAATTATAAATAAACTACAAGTATTTATAATTTGTCAAAATCAAAACATTGTCACAAACACACCAACATCTACAGGGTTTTATGTATATTCTATATATAATATGTGTTGAGATTGATTTGGCCATAATTATTCCTAATTAAAAATGTCACTTCATCACTAAACAAGACGATGAGACGGTCAACAATAAAGCATTTATTTATTAATACTGTAACATTGGAACATTTAAACATATCAACAATAGAATATATGAACATAACAACAATGGAACATATCAACAATGGAACACAAGTTAGCCAATTGGATCAGTTAAGTATGCATTAAATGCGTCAGTGGATGTGGGTGACATGTGTTGGTCATAGAACAAACTGTGGAGGTCCTCTTGCAAGAACAATTGCATTGAAAAGGGTACGGCGGGTTCGGGCTGTGTGCTCAGTGTCACTGCGCACACAAGTGACCTTGGTGTGGGCGGGGTCTCCGTGTCATGGCTGTGTGTGTTTCCAGGGCTGGGGGTGGCTGAAGAGGTGGCCTGTGCTGTTCCAGTGCTGCCATCAAGCTGTAGGGACACCGTGGCCTGCAGATGACTTACTAATAACTCCAACCCTTCCACTCTCTTCTCCAGTGCACTGCATGACATGCAGGAGTAGTAGACCGGATGGATGGCAGGTGTGGATGGGGAGGAAGCCAGAAATCCAGCGGCAACTGGTCCTGGAGAAGGTGGGGGAGGGGCCAATGGAGAGCACTTGGGGGTTGAGCGGGGTAGATCCAACCAAGACACCATCGAGCAAGTGGGCCTTGTTGCCCTCAGCTCCCCAAGCTTCACCACAACAAGCCGCACCAGGGATACTGGTGCGGCCTGTCTTTGCTGCCATGAATCGTCCCCCCCAAGCTGCCCCGTCCGGGTAGCGGGGAGGGTAAACTACTCGGGCCCTGTCTAACGGGGACAGGTCCTCGTAAAGGCCGATGAGCTCGTCTACCCTCCCCTCGGACAGGGCATGTTCGTGGCGCAGCCCCACTAAGGCCATGGCCAAGCGGACCACGGCCAGGTACCCTGGCTCGGGCGCGGGTGCGTCAGCTGGATGCCCTGACCGTGGGTCCGTCCGAGGAGCGGTGAACTCGCCAGGCACGTGGAGGGTGAGGTCCTCCAACTCCTGCCGGCCTTCGGCGAGCTCGTCGTCCTCCTCAGTAGGTGTCTCGCCCGTTGGCACCGCCGAAGGTTTGCAGGAGGTCATCGGTCAGCCGCTCGGTCGCCGCAGCTCCACGCGTGCGGCGACGGCAATGGAGAGCCATCTCCCTGCGGCTGACGTGCCTCCACACTCCGGCGTCGGACGAGAAGGTCATCCCCTGCGCCTCTAGCGTCCTCCTCTTGGCGTTGAGCAACCGGGCTGTGTCCTCTGGGTCCCACAGGAAGATACTGGCAGACAGCTGCTGCAGGAAGGGCTTGTACAGCTGGTGGCTCTCGGTTGTGACACCTGATGCGTAGCGTCGCATCAGGTGCCAAATGTCCAACCGGACCACCAGCTTGTCCCACTCCTGGAACGCAGCAGCTGCCTTGGACCCCCCGTGGGACGAACAGCAGTCCCGGTCGACATAGAGGACGCGAGGCTGCGCTACCCCAGCGTCCCGGTACCGCCTCATTAACCCCGCAGCCATGGGCAACAGGCCACCCCCCTCGGTGGCCGTGAGCACGGACATTAGCACCTGCCCGTGCTCGTTGCCCACGTTGGTCGCCCAGGCTGCGGTATGGGCGGCGGCACCGGCGAGCTTCCGGGTCACCTGTTTGAAGGCGAGGCCACAGACACAGACACAGACACACACAAACACACAAGTCAATAAGGCTGCACGCACGTCGCAAGAGTGTAACGCTCGTGCTCCGACATCACATTCACCTTCTTGGTCGAATCCATCTTTAGGATGGATCCGAAGACTGAGGTGACCCGGGCCTTCACGTCCTCCAGGCGAGACAGGATGTCGTGGCAGTACACCACCAACAGCCAGCCGTACTGCGGCACGTCTGGCGATGGTTTCGGCGGTGGGGTGCACTGGCGCACGACACCCGTCGACGTGAAGGGCTCCATGACGCTGAGGTAGTGTATGGACCGCCGCATCCAGGCCTCTGTGTGTGCCTCACAGAGTTTCTTTTGCAGCTGCGTGGCGCTGTTCCCCCGAGTACGCTCACGCAGCTGGATGATGACCCGCCGGTCGCAGGCAAGCCTACAGGGGAGCGCACGTGTTACAGAAGAGCCACACACAGACACACCGACAGTTTTCAGACAGCTACTTACTTGTAGGTGAGGATCGCCGGGAAGAGGGCGCAATGCCCCTCTCCCAGCTGCCTCACGACCTCCTGCGACCAGGCGGCTACCTTCCTCCGACACCGACGGCACTCCAGGTACTCGGTGGCCATCAAGTACCAGCCGTCGATGTCCAAGACCTTCCGGATGGTCTTGTACATCCCACACTTGGTGAGATGCTTCTCGCAGCATGTCGGCCGGGGACCCCACATGTGCAGGGGCGCCCAGAGGAACAACCGACACGCGAAGAAGGTAGCCGCCGAGGCGGGTGGCTGAGAATAGTTCAGCCGGGGCTGGGGGGGGTCCCACCACAGCTTGAGGTCCGTGGTGAGCTTGAGGGACCCCCCGCTGGTCTGCTGAAACAGCGCCCGGCCGATCCACTCCTGCTCTTCCCCGGTGAGGGCTGTCCGCCAGCCCTCAGGCAACCGGGTCTGTGAGGAGGATGAAGACAACACAGACAAACACACCGTGATGAGGACGAGTCGCTGCTACGTACGCAGTCAGACGGTCGTCTCCACCGAGTCGTGTGTCGTGAGTACGACGGGCGCGTGTCTGTACCTCAGCCCGAGCAGGAGTGGGCGTTGCCGGCTGCTCCGCGTCGCCCGTCGTCATCTTCCTCCTCTTCTTCGGCTCCGGTGCCAGGGTGGCCTCCCCGCACGGCGTCTCCTCCACGGAGACGCCACGAGGCTCCACCCTGGTCTGCGCCGGAGCCCGAGCAGGAAGCCCGACCGTCGGCGGAGCAGCCGCAACCTGTGGTGGTGGTGGTGGTGGTGGTGGTGGTGGGGTGGAGGACGGTGCCGGGGGAGGTGGAGACGGAGGCGTCTCCAGCGGGAGCGGGAGGGCCTGAAGGACCTGTACGCCAGCTTCAGACACGGTCACGCACAACCAAATGGCATCAGCACAATGAGAGTGACGGGGCAACACACAACACACAGGCAAGCGAGACTAAGTGAGTCTGAGCATTCATGACGTGCAGCATGCCGTTGATTAGATAAAATGGTTTAGTGCTACAAGGCGACTGTTAAGAGGTGTGCTACAAGGCGACCGTTAAGAGGTGTGCTACAAGGCGAATGTTAGTTACAAGGCGAGGTTTGCTAGACTGGGAGTTTAATCAAATCCACATTACCACTACGTGAGTGAGGACGGCGCGTCTACCACCAACAAAGACGGCTACATCACCTGATAACCCTACCTTTGTCCTTCAGGCATCAGCTTTAGCGACCAGCAAATTAAAAAGTTACAGTTAATACAAACATACTGACTCAAGAATAGATATCAGTTGTGGTGTGTATGTATGTATGTATGTGGTGCCAGTTACCCATTTCCACGTCAGTGACCATCCGGACCAGCTCCTCGTCCGTCACCTCTGTGGTGGGGGGCGGCGGAACCGAGGGACGCTGGTCTCTGACGGAAGACACCGCTATGGGGGGGGGGGGGGGGGGGGGGGGCAACGGTTAGTAAATCGTGTACACTCAACCTCTGTTGTGTGAAACAGAAAGAAAGAGCTACCGACCTGGAGCTGCAGGCCGTGCTGGGGTCATCAGTTTCCTGATCCGGGCCTGCAGCTCCCCTGGGCCCATCGGACGCCCGCGCACAAGGGCCGAGAAATTGGGAGCGGTCGGCTTGCGGGGCGGCAGCACGGTGGAAGCAGCGGCCTTGCTGGTGGTGGTGCTGAGGCCGCTGCTGGTGCTGCTGCTGGCGGGCGGAGGGGGTGTAGCAGCCGCCTCCGCCGACCGCTCCTTGTCTCGGCCCGAGAAGTATTGAATGGCGACGTCCATGGAGCTCCCAGGCTGCGGTGTCTTCCGCCGTAGCCACTTGACATAGCTGCAAGACAATGATCGAAAATCAACACGCACATAAACATGTCACAGCACCGTCTCCACTGCCCTTCACCACAATATGACTTACATCTGACGCTCCTTGTCCTTGGAGTCGTACAGGTCCTTCAGGGTGTCCTCCTTGAACAGCCCGAAGCCAACAAGCGCCTCGCCCCCCCGCCCGGGCAGAGTGGCACGAGCCCGGGCCTCCTCCTGCGCCCGGCGGAACTTGAGGTGCTCCGCAAAAGCGGGGTGGGCGCAGGAGTAGCGGACGAGGCTGTCCTTGTTGGCCATGAGCGGGCTGTCCGAGGCACTCGTCTCCCGCTCCCGCTGGTGACTGTCGACCAGGTGACAGGCGTAGCCCGCGTCGTTCTCCAGGAGCCACCGGAAGGTCTGACCCTGGTACTTCCCCAGCTGGATGCTGTGGCAGCCCAGCACCAGCATGGGGTTCCCAGGGTCACCACCCTCGGAGACGACGCGGGCTCGGGCCTCCTTCTCCACCTCCCCCGGCTTCTTGGCCCTGGCGGGAGCCTGGGTCCCGCGTGGCCCTATGGCGGCGGTGAAGGCTGCCGCCGCATCAGAGGCCCGCAGGACCAACTGATGCGACGGCGTCAATTTTAAATTTGCAAAAGACATCTACAATGACAACAAATAACATGACACAGCATTAAACGAGCATTGCATTAAACGAGCATTACAGTTTACTCCCTTAAAGTGACTTTTATGTTCATGGATGCTTACAGGAAAGATAACAGATGGTTTGACAGGTTGGAATGCTAACCGCCGCGCAATCCGTTTCAATGGGAATCGCGACTCTCCGTAATTTCAACATTAATTTTAACATATTTATAATTCGAAATTCGTCCCAGCCTTTATACCACATACACAATATGGTCTACAGTATATAACCGAGTCGTCCTCTCACATTTTAATGCATTTTTCACGGTTTACCAGTACTCGTTTTCAAGGCTAACTCCCGCGCAATCCGTTTCAATGGGAATCGCGACTCTCCGTAATTTCAACATTAATTTTAACATATTTATAATTCGAAATTCGTCCCAGCCTTTATACCACATACACAATATGGTCTACAGCATATAACCGAGTCGTCCTCTCACATTTTAATGCATTTTTCACGGTTTACCAGTACTCGTTTTCAAGGCTAACTCCCGCGCAATCCGTTTCAATGGGAATCGCGACTCTCCGTAATTTCAACATTAATTTTAACATATTTATAATTCGAAATTCATCCCAGCCTTTATACCACATACACACTAGGGTCTATAGCATATAACCGAGTCGTCCTCTAACATTTTAACGCATTTTTCACGGTTTACCAGCTCTCGTTTTCAAGGCTAATCGCCACATCCTACCTTATCCTCGAATGCAGAGATAATGGCTGACACACGTGGAAAGTTTTACTGGAGTTGATACTGATGCGGGTTGCTGATTGGGCGGGGCGTCTCTGGAGTTGAGGTCTCTGGAGTTGATGCGGGGTTGCTGATTGATCGGGGCGTCTCTGGAGTTGAGGTCTCTGGAGTTGATGCGGGGTTGCTGATTGGCTGAGAAACAGAGAGATAGCGCAAGGATGACACGCAAATTCGTGAAGCGTTCTATCTTTTAAGTTTTAATTCAAAGTTTTGGAGTTCTAGCCAACTTCCTTCATATAGCTGCCATTGACCCCCCCCCCCCCCCCCCCATGTAAAATCTTGTGAAAATTTGAGCACGTGTGGAGTCAAAAAAGTTCACACAGAAAGTGTCTAGGAGCACGTTTTA